>NC_135186.1:9809208-10109208 GCF_041146795.1 Maylandia zebra
TTGATGTACTGCAGAATATTTTTATAAAATCCCAGGCCAGGAAAATCACCTTCATGTTTTTCTGTGTTTTATCTTCAGCTACTTTGACACAAAAGCATCTGCTGTGATGCTCACACCTTTGATAAAGTCTTGCGAGTGTCAGCTTCCTTTTTATTGATACAAAAATATGTAAATGTACTGATCTGAATTATAATATTTCTGACTGTCAAAATTTCCCAGATTTAAATCAAATCAAATCAAATCGAATCGAATTAAATCGAATCGTGGATCGAATCGATTCGGGACCTTGTGAATCGGAATTGAATCGATTCTAGAAATCAGTGACGATACCCAGCCCTAGTTTAAATACACTGGGAAGTAACGAGGGGAATGAGACACAGAAGGAGGGCACAGCTGGGAGAAATCAGGACTGACGAGACAAGCAAAGCAGGACACATTCACATAAGACACGGACCATCAAAGTAAAACAGGAAGTATCATACAGAGACGCAAACTTGACACAGTGGAGACATCAACTAAGAAACACAGAGACATAAACCATAAGGCAGAGGACTCTAAGAACCGAGAGACACAGAGGGGAACTCAAACATGCAGAGACAGACTACACAGAACAGAGGGGACACAGAGAAACATGAAGGGCAAGGGATCGAAACTAGAAACCATAGAATAACTCACACAAGTACAATATTACAAACATCACAAGGAACTAAAAACGCTGGGTCAGGGGACCCAGGACCATGACAATTTTAATAAACCATGTAACTCGGATGGATTCGATGCTGGCGTGACCACAGTGCACACATCTGCTGTTGCTCACAGTGGTCGAAGGGACCGCTCAGGGAGTTTGTGTGTTCGCTCAGACACATGAAAAAATTAGAGGGAACATTGGTTAGGGGTCCATGTTTTAAAAGAAATAATGCAACATACAATATACTTCAGTACAGATATGCATCTCACATCTTAGGTCTTAGGACATAGATATCCTTCTTGTACTGAAGGTGGTTCATCTTTAGAAACCTTCCAGACAATTAAAGCAGTTAGTTGAAACTGAGATGTATAAATAACCATGGTTATTCTAATGAATGTCAGGTATGGTTGGTTACCAGACTGCAGGTTTTTTCCTGTCTTTCAGTGCTCATTTCACTCATTTCACTCATTCTTACTTCACGCTTCATCAAAGTCTCTCTTATACCCTGTTTCCCCCCCTTTTTCCCCGACTAGGCTTTGTTGTCTTTTGCTAGGTTCAGTTTTATTTATATAGCATAACAACAGTCACCTGAAGGTGTTTCATATTGAAATGTAAAGACCCTACAATAATACAGAAACAACCCTGGTAATCAGATGAGCAAGAACTTGGCAACAGTGTAAAAGAAAAACTCACTTTTAACAGGAAGAAACCTCTGGCAGAACCAGGCTGAGGGATGAGCGACCATCTGCCACAACCAGTTAGGGGTGAACAGAGGAAGACAGGACAAAAGTTTGTGATGGCATCATCGTGACATCGTAGGTGTGTTGTACAACTCTCTCTGTGCCCTTTATATTATACTACTCAATATGGTTTCTTGAAATTTATTTTCAAGTTGAACTTTGACCTTGGGTGCTAATAATGAAGATCAAGGTCAGTTGCTTCACCAACCTAGGTACTCATGTCCCTAAATGCATAGTAAACTGTTGTGAAGTTTGAAGATGAGCCATAAAAAATTGTGGGTAATATAATTATTATTATTTTTAACTGATTTTCACATTTGGTGAAAAAAACCAGCCAAGTTTAATATAGTCCGGAGATGGACAAGAAAACTACCTTACAAGGGAAATCATCTCAATTTTAACCAGTTTCCTTTATTGGATGTTTTGGCTAGATTCCTAGAACTTCATATATAGACCTGAGGATTTTTTTTTTTCGTATAGGGCTGTAAAAATATTTTTCGCTGAAATGCTGAAAGGCTTTTTTTTTTTATGTGATTTTATCAAGATAGACGTTTGGAGCCAGCCTCAGGTGGTCATTCAATGGAGCTCAGTTTTTGGCACTTTCAGTATTGCCTTCATTTTTCAGCTCAGAAGATTGCTGCTTGGCTTTTCTCGCAGCTGGTTAAAACAGCTGCTTGATTGGCAAAAATGAGCTATAGAGGAAGCTAATCAAGGACAAGCGAGCCAGGTAATAATTTTTGGTGGATTTAACACTATGTGTGACTCTGTCCCGCTGCACACGGTAATTTCATGCAGTGTTAATATAAGATATTCATTCATTCAGGTCAACTATCCAGTTGGTTGAAAGGTCATTAATGAAATCCTCACTGTGCTTAACACAACAAAAACAGGTTTTCATAATGCATGCTGAAATGTTTCTAAAACACAGCAGCAGTGTTTGCAGAAATGTTTAGCTGTGATGAAAAGTACTTTGTAATACTGTATAATCCTGTTATCACATTGTTTGCGTGCAATACATCATTGTCACTTAATAGTTTAGAACACTAAATATTTTCCAAAAAACACTCAGTGTAGTTGTTGTCTAATTGAACATATGCTTCTGTCCTGTCTGTCTGTAAGCCAGCAAGCGCCAAAACTAAATCCTCTGACAGAGTCTTTGTGTATAAAATTTAAACAGACAACCAACTTACGTGTAAGTTGGTTGTCTGTTTGAGAGGCCAAACATACATTGGCCTCTCAAACAGTACATCAACATGGACTGTCTCCTCGGGCACTGACACTTCTATAAAGTTGAACAAGTCTTAGCTGTTCTGCTGTTACAAACGACATGACTAGGGTTTGCTGCAGCTCAGAGGTGTGATGTTGCTCTGCTGGACTCATTATAAATGTTTTGCTCTCCTGGCAGGCTTCACGCAGGGCAAACACAATTATTCAGCAATGCTCAGTGGAGGGTATTTAGCTTGGATGGTTACAAAGTGAGAAATGTTTAGACAAGGCTGGTCTGCAGGGTTTTTCGTGCTCTGTGTTCTCAGGGCAGCTCCATGCTTCTGTTAAAACATGGATTTGGTGAATGCTCTTTCACCTAGTCACATGTCACCAGTTGATACACAATGAGCCTTGTAGGCCATGCTGCTCCCCTTCACGCTCCTGCACACATAAACAAACAGGCAAACACAAGTTTGCCTATGGACATCACACATAACCACATAAATAAATTTACACTTTGTGTGAAATGAAGGTCAACTTTTGTAAGAAACACAGAGTATTTCGTAATTATGTGTTTTTGAAAAATCCTTATGTTATGGTTGCAGACTAACATTTATTGCATAGTGAAGGTACACCAGAAAGTGGGAAGAGAGAGAGAGAGATGACATGCAGCAGAGGGGCACAGGTCAGACTCGAACCCTGGCCGCTGCTCTTCGGCCTGTGGTCATTGTTCACCCGCTGAGCTGAAGTGGTGCTGAGGATGATGAGTTTTAGAAGAAAAGATGTAAACATGGGTATGAGTTTGTAATCCTGTGAAAGACTGCGCAGGCAAACATTTCAACAATTTAATAATAGTAGTAATCGTAATATTTCTAAATTTCAAACTGCATTGGGAATTCAAACATTCAGATTATCCACAGAAATCCCTGTAAAGGCTGCGATCCAATACTGCAGGACTGAAATAGTCAGGTCTGCAGGCAGCACTGCATTAGAAACAGGAATGACTCTATCATGGAAATCATGGGTTATGTACTTCTGAAAATTGTTATAGTCATAAATGCAAGTTAAGAGATTACATGTCACGCCAGAAAAAACAAGCACATGAGCAAACCATAAAAAAGGTACGCACTGTAGAACATTGGTAGTAGAGTATATGTTTTGAAGCATAGGAGAAGCATGAAGAAAAATAATCAGTCATATTACCTCTTGGCAGAACGAAGGAAAAAATATTTCTTTAAGTTTTAAAATCATATTATTTTATTGTAGTTCCATTGAAGACTATTACTGCTCAGTGGTTTAACGTCACCCTCAGTAACCCAGCACATCAGTGAAGATTTGCAGAACATTGGCAGAATCTTAATGCCCCCATTTGCTCACTGCATCCCTGTTGTAGCACTGCCAATATTGCTCATCTGCCAAGAAAGTTAGAAATTTCTTTTTTTTTTTGGGCCGCACTGAGGTCTTTTGCGACTGTTAAGTTATTTTATTCAATGGAGTACAGATAATCCCTCTTCTAACAACTCTATTCACAACATAACCGATTGACATAGTTCTGAAGGAAGATTTCAGGATTTTATGAAACTCTGGTTTCAAACTGCTGTTGATGACTGTTGGAGCATTTTAGAAAATGGAGCTTTAAGTGTGATGCCAGCTTTTTGTGGTGGAGGTGAGGTGGTGGCTGCTATCGATCGGCTGGCTTTCTGAGACAATAATCAGGGAGGCTGATGTCAGGCAAACAGTGGATCTACCTCGAAGGAATTGATTGCTTTAAGCTGACGGTCATTGGTATTCTTGTGCTGGTGGACAATGGTAGACAGACAAAACAGGGCACTCTGTCTTTGAGGGTCAGTGGCAAGGAGGAGAGAAGACAGAGGCAATGGGATTGGGTAATGAAGAAACGCAAGAACCGAAAAAGACAAAGGGAAGAAGGATGGAAAAAAAGAAGCAAGAAGGGAATATGCCTGGCAGTGCTGTCATCTTCACATGTGACTCAAGACAGCAAATCTCAAAAGACAAAATATTTCATTGGATGAGTGGACATATTTTGCTATGCGCTCTGAATAGTCAAGTCTTTGAGGTTGCAGCAGTATCTTTAAAAAAAAAAGTTATAGTTTAAGCGGGCTACGACATATTTATGTTTTAGAGGGCTGGCTTGACAGATCCATAGGGCAGCCCTAGTTTGCACTACCAAACTTTTGCTCATCTCTTACTGCCAGCTAGTCACTATGGAGGAGTCAGTTTGAAATCATGTCAAGAAATAGCGCTCTTGCTAACTAATGTAAATGTTCTATTTGTGTGATTGTTTTAATTGATTGTTGATTGATCTCTGATGACCTGTGGTGCAACGGCCCTTTTAGACAAGGATTCTGGACTTTTTGTGGAGAAAACTATTTAAAACTAAAAGCCAACCATCCAACGTTTGACAGTTAATACTGTAAGGAGCCACCTGTTTAGGGGACAGAGGAGCTGGGTACTTGTCTCTAAAGCCCTTAATGCCATCTATATGCAGGGAGCCATGTTTTTTTTTATTGTAATGTAACTCAGGCACTCCGGGATGATTATGCTACCCAAGAAAACGCATTACACAAACTGATTGTAGAAGCATTGTGATAAGTTTCCTATTTGTATAACATCCCCACTTCAGTATCCTAAATAATATCCTGAGATATTTTTGTTTTCTGCCAACATTTTGTAGCAGTGCTTTTGTGAATTATTGTCACATGATATAATTTGTCATTGTGAAACAAATACAAACAACAGCTCCCCGACCCTCATTCACAACCCCACCCTGAAGTTTTTATTGCCTTAATTCAGCCTTAAGGCAAGGCTCTGGTGAGCCGCATGACTCATTTGTTTATAAAAAGATGGCGGCTGTCTGCCACAGACCTGTCAGAGTTTGTGATCAAAGCGGAAGCAGGCTAATGTTGAGGAATGAGAAGTTTACATATGCTTGGAATGCCGTTGGCAGCAGAACTGGTGTGCATTGCTATTAAGCATGTGATGACGAGACTGTGACAAAATGTTAGTTTGTTGATGACTAAATAAGAAAATAAATTAGTGTATTATCTGAAGATATTTCATTGACTACTGTATTGTCATTTTCCCTCCAGCTTTATTTCCTGCCAGTTTGTATTCTGCCAAGAGACTTTTTTAGCTATGAAGAGTTCTTTCACTTGTTCTCACTAAGAAGGTAACAGGTTCCTCTGTGTCATTTGTCTTGTAAAAATGAAAGAGTTTTATAACTACACAGTGATTGCTTCTCCTAATACCGTGAGCTGTCAGAGCGGCTGATGCTTTTCTTTTTTCTTTTGGGTTAAATACTGTAGGTTTACTAAAGGGATTCTTGATACAGATGATCACAGCTTGGCTCCAGTACATGTCTCATCCCCTTGCAATTTTATCAATCTTTTATCCAACTTTTGAGGCTTTACTGAACTACTTTAGAAACTTTTCTTCCCGCTGGTTGGATATTGTCTCCCCTTCCTAATTTAGATTCCTTTTGTGGAAGCTTATATACGGGGGGTCTGTTTAACTTTATGTGGATAAAACTGCCTTACAAATACTGACCTACAGTAGTCCATATTTCCCCACAGTGCCAAATGTAATTTTGCTTTTATTCTAGAGTTAAAGCAAGACTGGAGTCCTGTGAAAAAGTGCTGGAACTATTTCCCATGTGCATCACCACAGTGGTTTTAAACCAGACAATCAATATGCCATTAAAGAGCAGACTTTAAGGTTTAATTCATGGGGTTTAACAAAAGTATTGTATTAACTATCAAGGAATTTCAACTATTTTCATAAATAGTCAACCATTTTCAGATGCTCAAAAGTAATTGGTCAAAAACTAGAACTCACTGACATCACCAGTGTTGTTTCCTCCCTTAAGATATGAAAAAAAAAGGCAGAACAAGTTAAGAAAAGAGATTATTTTTAAAGATAAGGACTCATCAGTGAGATTTGATAGAGTGGAAGTTTAAAACTATCACTGAAGCTCTCAGTGATGAACTATGTTGGACTGGTGCAGAGTGGCTATGATGTTCATGGTGTCATGACCCTGTGCCTTCTCGGCTGACTCTGTATGGCTACAAGTGTTTTTGTTGTGCTGCATCTCTCTCTCTCCCCTCCCGCGCACTGCGCTCTACCGGGGCGGAGTCGTGACGGCTCCAGCCCCTGGCTCGGACACCTGCAAGCAATCATCTCACCCACTTCTTAAGGCGGCTGCTGAGAGTGCTTCCTCGCTGGATTATTGTGTAACACTCGTCAGTGTCATCACCTATCTGAGCCGTTTTTCGAGTTTCTGTCGTGCCACTACTTACCTGCCTTTCCTCTCTGTGCCAGGATTCTCGCCAGCCTGAGGACCGCTGTTGGTGAGCTAAAGCCGGAGTCCGAGCTACCTGAGCTTCAGTGGATTTTGTACCTAGCCCTCTTCTTCCCGTGCCTGTGTTCCCCGGAGACCCTCTTCCTGTGCCCCCTCACCCGTATATGTTCGCACCTGGTGTCTGTGTGTGTAAATAAATCACGAACTTAAGTGACGGTCTGCCTCCGAGTCCCTCCTGAGCCTGACAGAATAATCCAGCCACCGCTATGGACTCAGCAGGCCCAGCCTCGGCAGCGACAGCCCCCATGTCTCTGGAGGAGCTTCTGCACCGACACGAACAAATGCTGGTGAAGCTCAGCGGAGACGTGGCGTCTCTAATGCAGGCCTTCGCCCAACGGATTCCGCTGGCCGAGGACCAGCCTCCCGCGGCCCCTCCCCAGGTAACGCACGCTCCTGCCGTCTGGGGAGATGGGAAAATGTGCGGGATTTTTGTTGCAGTGTTCTATGCACTTTCAATTACTGCCCCATGTGTTTGTTTCTGACGGGGTTAAGATCGCTTACGTCACCCAGCTACTACGTGATCGAGCCCTGGCCTGGGCCCAGGCCCAGCTGCAGGCTTGCCCCGGAATGTCTTATGACGACTTCCTGTCGCGCTTCAAGTCGGTGTTTGATAAAGGCTCTAGTACGGAGGCAGCTGGCTATCGTTTGATTAATCTTAAGCAAGGTAGGCGAAGCATGGCTGACTTTTCTGTTGATTTCTGGACTCTAGCTGCACAGACCAAATGGGGACCTGAGGCCCTGAAGACCACTCTGTTAAATAATATCCGTGAAGAGCTCAAGGATGAGATAATGATGCGGGAGCTTCCTGCTTCTCTAAATGCTTTGATGTCCCTGTGTATTCAGGTGGATGATCGCCTGCGGGCGCGCCAGAGCTCACGAAGACAGCAGTTTCGCGAGCCCCTGGCTTTTCGGGAGCCCCAACCCGATGCACGGGAGGCTAGAGCTTTTGGAACTGAGGAGGAGGTACCCATGCAGCTGGGACGTTCTCGACTCACCCCTGCGGAGCGACAACGCCGGTTTGTGTCTGTATTGCGGTCGCAAGGGGCATTACATCTCTGCCTGCCCGGCGCTGGCAAAAGGAGGCGCCCGCCAGTAATTGAGAGGGTACTGGTGGGCGACCTGTCCAGCAACAAGCCTCTTCCCCGTCTCTTGCTGCCTGCTAAACTCACCCTCCGGTCGTTGTCCCATTCCCTCTCTGTGTTAATTGACTCTGGTGCAGAACAGAATTTCATTGATGCGTCGCTAGTCTCCAAGCTCAGCATTGGCACACGACCACTGCCTCATCCTCTCCGCGTGTCCGCCCTGTCTGGTCACCGGTTGCCTGACATAACGCACGTCACCCTACCTGTCACACTCACTCTCTCCGGTAACCACGTTGAGAACGTTTGTTTCTGTGTGTTTAAGGCTCCAGTAACCCCGCTTGTACTAGGTTATCCATGGCTTTTACAACACAACCCACACATCGACTGGAGGAAGGAGCAAGTTATGGGGTGGGGTGTGGGCTGCCACATGACCTGCCTTCGGGCCGCCACGCCATCTGCTCCCTCTCCCCCCCCCCCGGGAAGCCTTCAAAGTCACCAGAGCTGTCTTCGGTTCCTTCCGTCTATCATGACCTCGCAGCAGTTTTTAGTAAGGATGAGGCGGGCTCGCTTCCACCACACCGGCCCTATGACTGTGCCATTGATCTTCTCCCTGGGGCGCCTCTCCACTCTGGCCGCCTCTACAGCCTCACACAGCCCGAAAGGGAAACCATGGAGAGATACGTCAACGACTCTCTGGCTGCTGGGTTAATTCGCCCGTCATCCTCCCCCGTGGGGGCAGGTTTCTTCTTTGTTGCAAAGAAAGACAAGACGCTCCGGCCATGTATTGATTACCGCGGCCTCAACAAGATCACAGTAAAGAACAAGTACCCTCTTCCCCTCCTTAATTCTGCTTTCGAACTACTCCAGGGGGCCACGGTGTTCAGCAAACTGGACCTGCGAAACGCTTACCACCTGGTGAGGATCCGGGAGGGAGATGAGTGGAAGACCGCTTTCAACACTCATATCGGACACTATGAGTATCTCGTCATGCCCTTTGGCTTAACCAATGCGCCCGCGGTCTTCCAGGCCCTTGTTAACGATGTTCTGAGGGATTTTATTAATCGATGTGCTTTTGTGTACCTTGATGATATTCTCATTTTCTCTAAGTCCCAGGCGGAGCATGAGAGTCACGTGAGGCAGGTCCTGCAGCGCCTCCTGGAGAACCGGTTGTTCGTGAAAGCGGAGAAATGTGAATTTCACGTTGACACGGTGGCCTTCCTTGGCTATATCATCTCTCAGGGGGATCTCAAACCTGACCCCGAGAAGGTCCGGGCCGTGGTGGACTGGCCTCAACCGCCGAACCGCCAGCACCTCCGACGGTTCCTAGGATTCGCCAACTTCCACCGACGCTTCATAAAGGACTACAGTAAGATCGCCTCACCTCTCACTGCGCTTACCTCTCCCAAAGTTCCTTTTCAGTGGGACCTCTCTGCTCAGGAGGCCTTTTCCCTACTAAAGGAGAAGTTCACTACCGCCCCCATCCTCCGTCAGCCCAACCTCAGGCAACCGTTCGTGGTGGAGGTGGATGCTTCGGACTCTGGAGTGGGAGCAGTTCTGTCTCAACGATTTGAAGGTACGCTCCATCCCTGTGCATTCTTTTCTCGTCGTCTCTCACCCGCAGAACAGAACTACGGCATCGGTGCTAGCTGCTAGCGGTCAAACTGGCCCTGGAGGAGTGGAGGCACTGGCTTGAGGGCGCGGAACACCCGTTCATCGTGTGGACCGACCATAAGAACCTTGAGTACATCCGGTCCGCCAAACGCCTAAATTTACGACAAGCCAGGTGGGCCCTCTTCTTCACAAGATTCAATTTCACCATCACTTACAGACCAGGGTCGCGCAACGTGAAGCCCGATGCACTCTCCCGTCAGTTTTCCAGTACGGAAGGAGACTCCGATCCAGAACCGATTCTTCCAGCTACCTGTGTTATTGGAGCTGTCACATGGGAGATCGAAGCTCTCGTGCGCGAGGCCCAGGATACTGACCCCGACCCGGGGACGGGCCCCCCTGGTCGGTTGTTTGTCCCTGCTGCTGTCCGACCTCAGGTACTCCACTGGGGCCACACTGCCCGGTTCACCTGTCATCCAGGAGCCCGCCACACCATCACCTTCCTCCAGCGGTTTTTCTGGTGGCCCACCTTGGACAAGGACGCCAGGAAGTACGTTATGGCGTGCACCACGTGTGCCCGGAACAAACGTCCCAACCGACCACCCGCCGGGCTTCTTCAACCACTCCCCACGCCAGGACGGCCATGGTCTCACATAGCGCTGGACTTCGTTACGGGGCTCCCACCGTCATCCGGTAACACCACCATCCTCACTATTGTTGACCGTTTTTCTAAGTCGGCTCATTTCATCGCCCTCCCCAAGCTCCCTACAGCCCTGGAGACCGCCCAGCTGCTCACCACCCACGTCTTCCGGCTTCATGGCATTCCGATGGACATCGTTTCCGACCGGGGACCCCAATTTACCTCTCGGGTTTGGAAGGAGTTCTGCATGCAGATCGGCGCCGCGGTCAGTCTCTCTTCAGGCTTCCACCCTCAGAGCAATGGACAGGCCGAGCGTACCAACCAAGAGCTCGAAGCGGCACTCCGCTGTGTCGTCTCTCTCAACCAGGCCACTTGGAGCGAGCAGCTCCCCTGGATTGAGTACGCCCACAACTGCCTGACCTCTTCAGCCACTGGACTGTCGCCGTTCGAAGCCTCATTGGGCTACCAACCACCCCTGTTCCCGGCCGTGGAGGGTGAGCATGCCGTCCCATCGGTACAACATCATTTCCGCAGGTGCCGCCGGGCCTGGCGGTCCACCCGAGCCGCTCTGCTGCGGACGGCGGAGCGCAATAAAGAGATCGCTGACCGCCACCGGATCCCTGCGCCTGCCTATACAGTTGGGCAACAGGTATGGCTCTCCTCACGCTTTGTTCCCCTTCGTGCAGAGTCGAAGAAACTTTCCCCGGCTTTCATCGGTCCGTTCGAGATTGAGGCCCTGGTCAATCCGGTATCCGTCCGTCTGAAGCTGCCTCGCAATATGCGTATCCATAATGTTTTCCATGTCTCCCAGGTCAAGCCCGTGCTCTCCAGCCCGTTGTGCCCTCCTTCCGGACCCCCTCCGCCCGCCCGGCTCGTGGATGGGCAGGAAGTGTTTAACATCACCCGCATTATGGACTCTCGGCGGCGGGGGCGGGGCGTCCAGTACCTGGTGGACTGGGAGGGCTACGGGCCAGAGGAACGTTCCTGGGTGCACCGGTCGGCGGTTCTGGCTCCTGGTCTGCTCCGCGAGTTTCACCGGCGGCATCCGGGTAAGCCGGGTGGGTCGCCGAGGGGCTCCCGTTGAGGGGGGGGTACTGTCATGACCCTGTGCCTTCTCGGCTGACTCTGTATGGCTACAAGTGTTTTTGTTGTGCTGCATCTCTCTCTCTCCCCTGCACTGCGCTCTACCGGGGCGGAGTCATGACGTCTCCAGCCCCTGGCTCGGACACCTGCAAGCAATCATCTAACTCACTTCTTAAGGCGGCTGCTGAGAGTGCTTCCTCGCTGGATTATTGTGTAACACTCGTCAGTGTCATCACCTATCTGAGCCTTTTTCTGAGTTTCTGTCGTGCCACTACTTACCTGCCTTTCCTCTCTGTGCCAGGATTCTCGCCAGCCTGAGGACCGCCGTTGGTGAGCTAAAGCCGGAGTCCGAGCTACCTGAGCTTCAGTGGATTTTGTACATAGCCCTCTTCTTCCCGTGCCTGTGCTTCCCGGAGACCCTCTTCCTGTGCCCCCTCACCTGTATATATTCGCACCTGGTGTCTGTGTGTGTAAATAAAACGTGAACTTTAGTGACGGTCTGACTCCGAGTCCCTCCTGAGCCTGACACATGGTCAGTGTTAAGCTTTATCAAACACAGCAGACATCTGTTTACATTTAAGCCGATGATGCTGATTACATTCACTCAGTTGGAAATGAGTTATGATAGCACACGTAATATTGGGTTATGTTTTGTTGAATTTAGTTTTGTAAATCTATTAACAGCAGACAGCACAGCCCCGCTGATCTGATCTGTATATTCAAGCTACCGAAGCTCAGAATAGGAATCATTGTAACTTGTTCCTAATTTATTCCCTTCTCCATGTAACTGATATTAAGTTCCCCTCTTTATATTCATTTTTTAGAGTAACACCAAGTTATCAATCTACAATGTAGGCAACAGCAAACA
The DNA here is from genome assembly GCF_041146795.1 of Maylandia zebra. Lineage (NCBI taxonomy): Eukaryota > Metazoa > Chordata > Actinopteri > Cichliformes > Cichlidae > Maylandia > Maylandia zebra. The sequence continues at coordinate 9,821,502 of NC_135186.1, forward strand.
GAGTCAGGTTTTCAAAAATTCCCTCAGTTCTTCTCACCTTACATTCTAAAAAACAGATGTTCATAGTATGTGAATTCATTAGAAATAGATTTTAAGTTGAAATAACATTTGTAGTAAGAATTCACTGACAGCAAAACATGTGTGCCTCCACCATGACCGTTGATGTGGTATGTTTTCCACCCCTTTTATAGATGAAATAATTTACTAAGGATCTACTGAAGTTCTTGTTGTTGCTCTGTTAATGTCATGACCACAGTTCAGGGAGGACTGAAATGGGAGACTTTGGGGAAAACTTTAACAAGTTTATTTACAACAAGAAGATTCACAAGAGCTTGGGGAAAAGGTTTCTGGTTAAAGTCCAGGGTCCAAATAAACAGGCAGTTTCACACTTCCTTGCATCATAGAATTTCTCTCTCAGACAATTTCTCTCTTACTCCAATCTCTAGAGTTTCTGCACAGAGGAAACAACGAGGTAAGAAACTCACAGGGGGAAAGCAGAGAAAACTTTCAAGCAAGGCAGCCAACTTTACTAAGGCTACGTTCACACTGCAGGCGAAAGCGCATCAAATCCGATTTTTTTGACCCTATGCGACCCATATCCGATCATGGTATGACAGTGTGAACGGTACAAATCCGATATTTTCAAATCCGATCTGGGTCACTTTTGTATGTGGTACTGAATCCGATACATATCCGATGTTTTAGAAAGCGACTGCTGTTTGAATGGTCATGTCGCATTAAATCCGTCTTTTACGTCACTGACACAAGACAGACGCTAATTATCAGCGTCGGAGAAGACATCGTGAACGCTTCCTGGCCATCCAGTGTAGATGTCAGTGAAACTGTTGGGAAGACAACGTGAACATGTTATTTGTACTGTATAATCTGCAGATTCTGACAGAAATCTGCAACTATCCTTTGAAGCACCGCTCCTCTCTAAAACAGCAATAAGGATCATTATTAGGTTATTTACATTATTATGTAAATAACAAAATAACTTAAAGCAAAAATTGGGAAACGTAAAATCCGAAGTCTTTATATTAAGGGCCATCAGTCAAACAATACTGTTTGCTCTGGGTCTAAACAGAGCGCGTTGTGTGTGACGTCTTCTTTTGCGCATGCGAGCCGCTTTGAGCGTTCACACTAGAGCACGTTTGCTGTCGCATTTTATTTGTAGTGTGAAGATAAGATAAGATAAGATAAGATAACCTTTATTAGTCCCACACGTGGGAAATTTGTTTTGTCACAGCAGGAAGTGGACAGTGCAAAAGTTATGACGCAAAAATTAGAATACAATAAGAATAAATACAGTACACAACTGTACAGAATAGAATAAAATAATATACTATATACAGTAGAATAAAATAGAATAAAAATATACAATAAGATAAAAATAGAATACGAATGCTATATACAACTGAGTAAAAATACAACGATGCCAGAAAAGATTATTGCACTTAGTGTTATTGCACATGTGTGGATGTGTGTGTTTGTTCAGTTAAAGTCTTTGTTGTGGAGTCTGACAGCAGTGGGGAGGAAAGACCTGCGAAATCTCTCCGTCCCACACCGTGGGTGCCGCAGTCTCCCACTGAAGGAGCTGCTCAGTGCTGTCACAGTCTGCTGTCTGAACAAGCAGACAAAAAAATCGGATTTGATCAAAAAATCGGAATTGAGCATTAAGACCTGCTGTGTGAACGTAGCTTAACTCTTGTTAGCTCAATGATCCAGCAATGACTGGCAGGGTTCCATAACCTTAAGTGGTGACAGCTGATAAGAAGAGTTTGCAGGTGAGGTTATTACCTCCAAGTATGCAGAGGTGAAGGACAGAACCCAGGAAAAGTCCTGCCCCCGAAAAACACAAGGGGGAGGTTAAATCACAAAACATACTCACACACTCACAAAGACAGAGGAGTGGGAGAGAAAGAACAACAAGAGAAAAAGAGAGACCGTTTGAAAATGGCTAGGAAGCACAGGAGGACTGGGAGACCATGGCAGTTAAAAAGTGTTTGTTTGTTTTTGGGGTTTTTTAGGGTTTAAGTCTAATGATGGGCTTCTTCACTTGCCTCATCATCTTGTTGGATCTCTTATTGACTTCCAGTAAACAGCTAACAAATGCACCTTTGTTCAATATTTGGAACTGGCCTCTCTTGGCATTGAAACTCCTTGTCAATCAATTGTCCGATTACTTTAAAACGTGTGAGAATGGGGGAATATCTGTAAAGATTACTGCAAGTCTGGAATAGTTTTGTTAAACACTTTAAATTAAAGCTGAAAGTCTCCCACATTTTGATTATTTGGTTTTAAATCTTTTTGACCTATGTTTGATCCTACAGATCATTTTAAAAATGTATTTTAAAAAGATGGTAAACCAATGTTAATATTCTTTTTGATTTTTTTTTCTTTATTTATTTTTTTGTTCAAAGAACAGAGTGTCTATTAGAGGAATAACAACTTTTACAGACCTGTAAATCATCCAGCTGACTGGGCTGGGACATCTTCCTGCTCAGATTTTAATGAAGTTAAGTGCCACAAATTGCACTTTCTGCAATGTCATCCTTGAAAGGAAACAAAGAGAACTGAGTAAAACTTGTAGAGGCCCCGACCCCAAAAGCCAATCTTTTTAGTTTCCCATCCACTGGATTTGATATTGACTTCACATCTGTATATTTTCAGAATATATGCAAAAGGTATCGGTTTTACCGCAAGATGGGCCACAAATACCTACTAGGATATATTTTTCATTACCTGTTAAACTGTTTAAAAGTGTACTTGAGGTACTCTTTAAATTTGATCATGACACAGGCTTCTCACACAGTTATATTAAGCACAGCAGTGAGAGGGGGGAAAAAAAGCCTATTATGACTTGGTATTTGCAAAAATAAATTGCCTTGCTGTTAGATCCTGACCTTTACCTTCAGCTAATGGTGAAGAAGTGCTGCCTCACAATCTGATGCATTGCCCTAAATCACAATGTCACCGTAAACTCAGATTACAAAGTAGATTTTCACTCAACCTTATCTTTGCTTTAAGTATTGTTCAGCCATCTGGCATGCTAGGGTTACACCAGCCAGTTCTTCTTCTGTTTCGGCATGTATATGACAGATCCTATGATATAATCTCAGCTGCATCACTGGCTAAGAAACAAGAAAAGGACTGATGACCAAAATAAAACTTTGCTGTTTAAATCTGCGTTAAAGGAAAACTCAATTTATTTTTCAGTCTTTTTTTTTTTTTTTTTTTACAAGACACACATGGAAAAAAATCTGAATTTCTAGAACTTGAATAGATTTTAAATTCTTCAAGTTTATTCTTCACTAGATAAAGGTTTGATATGCCCCATTTGCACATATGTGCTTATTCTTAGCTGTGGCAGTAAAACCTGAAAAAGTCCAAAGTAGAGCATCGACAGTGAAAGTTCACCTGCAAAGTGAAAGCTGTCTCACTGTTGCAGCGAACCTGTTTTAAAATGCACAACTTTTACTTTGAACACAAACTGTCTCTGTTTCTGTTTTGTGTTGCCATTGTTACAATTTTCTCTATCACTCGACAACTAGTTAGAAAGTTTTTGCAGACAAGTCACCGTCCTCCATTTAAGTGCTAAACAACAGCAGTTTCACACAGACTGCCGACAACGTCCAGCAATCATTTGACAATGATGCAAGGAATTCAAATAAAACCAGAGGTCTCTAGTTCTGTGTGACGGCTATCTCTAAGGAATCCACATTATCAAGAAAAAAAAGTCACTCTTTATATTGCTAGAAATTATTTATTGTCCAAGCTGTATTTTTTTTTGCATTTGTTTAATTAGTAAAGCAGGTACTGTGTTTAAAAAAAGTGAACTTTTGCTTCAATTCAAAAAGCAATACTTGTAGGTTTAATGTTTAATGTAAATTATATTTTATTGGTTAATTCAATCACTAAACAATACAGTATTTAAGTTACGTATTTTGAAAATGTGAAATGCCAAATTGAAGAATAACATACCTTCAGTATACTCCATATTTCTATTCAGTCATATGATCTATGATTCAGTATGATGTACAACAGAAAAATATAAAATAAAGAAATATGTCATGAAATATAAAACAAATAGTACAAAAAAGTAACATCAGAGACTACAGGCCTGTTTGTTAAAGCAGGTAAAGTCTGATATTGATTCAAAAGATCAAGTAAAGTAGGCTCAACCATTCGATTAGTTGTCAAGCCTCACAGCTTTATTTCCAGGACCCTCAATCTAAATTGCCACTGAAACACTCAGATCAGCTGTCTGCCTTGTGGTAGGATTGTGCTAGTCACCTGGATCAGTACCAGTTCAAACACATGTACTTAAAGAGTGCACTCTGACTTGCCCAGCAGTGACAGATCAGAGAGCATAGTGGTAAACTTAAGTATGTCTCAAGCAGAAAATCCCTAATGCCTATTACAACCTTATTTTGACTAGAAAACGATACCCTCATAAGAATTACCGTCCATTAAATGTCCCCGAGTCAAACTGGTTCCAAGAGAGGAGCCAGATGAAGAGTGATTCAAAAAAAAATCTAAATGGCTCAGACAAATAGAAGCTATAGTAACTCACAGGGAAGCAGATAACCTGGACCCCCTCCTCGATAGCTTTGGCCTTGAGCCAGCTGCTTGACTGGGAACACCCTGAGTTAATAACATGGTTCCATTGCTCTGTGGGCCCACCTTCCTTAGTGACAGGTATTTCAGCTGAGTGCTGTGCCAAAAAGCGTGGGTGCTGCCAACCTCGTGCATCTCAAACTGGTTTTTGGAAGATGGAATAGCGCCTTTCTGAAGCAGAGCTTGTGTGGAAGGTTTAGTGGTACCAGCTAGACACAGTTGGACTCATCTCACTGATTAGCAAAGGTTCTGGAACCATATCCTGCAGAGGTGCTGGATTCCCTTTGTAGTGCATCCCATCATGAGAGCTACTAGATATGCTTGACACAAAGCCCTGGCTGAGTAACTGTGCTTTTGAAGTTTTAATGATGCAAAGACTCCAGCGACACTTAAAGTATTAGGGAACAACTTTATTAGGTGACCAACGTGTTATGGCTTGTGGCCTTCATCAGGGTCATTTTGAAGTTTTCCCCAGAGTGAAAGGGTCACCTTTGTGTAACTCGAAGAAGCTAAGGCTGTGACAGCTGTGACCACTATCTGTGCTTATGCATAGAGTTACTGCAGAAAATACCAAACCTTCTTTATGGTGGAATGTTTGAAATGATGCCGAATGAGAATTCCATAATTCTTCTCAGAGACTTTAAGGCTCATGTGGGGAATAAAATAGTTGTTGATTGGGAGGAACTGCCCACTTCAACTGAGCCAGAGTTGTTGTTGATTTTGTCATTGCACATGGACATGCTGGTCATGGATTGTCCATAGCGATGTCTGAGCAGAAGATCGATAAGTGCATTTGGTACCAGAGCCCCTTAGGCAAAAGGTCAATGATCAGCTGCAGTTGTATGTCTTGGACACCCAGTGGAAGAGAGGAGGGGGGTGAGCTGCCAATTGATCACCACATAGTCTGATCTGATATGAGCCCACTCTACCATAACTGGCTGAAAAAACAAATCCTTTTCCTTTGGGTATTTTAAGCCATTGTGTTTATAGTGAATTATATTTTTGTTGCAATTAAAGATGCAGTTTATAGTGTTGTGGCTGCTGAACTCTACCTAGCTCCTTTCTGTAATAGCGAGGTGTGTTCCGGGCCACGGACCCGTGAGTCATTTGGTACCGGGCCGCGAGAGTTGAGACTCGGTTGTGAAATGTATGGTTTTCAGGGTTTTTATCGGTTTTCAGCGTTATTTTGTTATCGTTTTTTTCGTTAACTCGGTTTTCCTGGGTCTTTTCACGTGTGTTATGAATAAATCTTCTTTTTTTCGGTACTGGTACTAGTTTTATTTTGTTGTATTTATCCGTGACACCTTAAAGGGCGGTCCGTGAAAATATTGTCGGGCACAAACCGGTCCGTGGTGCAAAAAATGTTGGGGACCGCTGCTATATAGGACCATCAAGACTACTGGAAGAACGCTGTGTGGAACCAGTGAGTGAATGCAGTAGACCATTATATTATGTCATTTCAGCAATGTGGGATTATTCGGGAAATTCATTTATTGATTTACTAAAAATGAATAATCTCACTGAAAGCAAAATCTTTCATTTAAAATATGTGTTAATGATGACCCCCGTTTTAAAGAGCTGAATTTGTTATTTTTTTTGGTCTTTGCTTTAATAACAGTTGTAATCTTTAGTTACATTTGTGTCTATTTTTTTTCTCATAACAAAGTTAGATTTTTGCAAAGGAAAGCTTAATATGTCTTATTAAAACTTGATGTTTCACTGTTTTAACTCTTTTTCTTTTACTTTAACTGGTAGACCATTAAAAAATATATGATCATGAACATTTTTTTATTTTCTGTTGCAAATGTATTTACATATTCATTTATGGATTGACCCCAAACGAGTCAGTCTGCCCTCTAGAATTTTTATTGCGCCACCAAATAATTAAAAGGATGTTTTCTTTCAAGAGAAAGGGGATCTTTTAGCACACAGAATGTGAATTCATCAGTTCACTTGCTTTGAAAACTCCAGCGAAAGCTGTGTTTATCAACACAATGCTTTTGTGTAAGTGGTAAAACTATTTAGTTATACATAATTTCTATAAGGCAATTCTATCAGCAAAGTCATTTATCCATATATATGTAAAGAATTGCACCAATAGCCAAACAGTCTAAATAGTTTCACTCCAAACTTGGTGATCTAACTTGCAGACAGTATCAGATAGTGCTAATTCAGACACATAAACTGTCCCCATTTATTGGAGAAGAATGACCTATGTTGACACTAGAACTCCGACACATTAATGGGAGAAGATGGATAGCATAAGGGCATGGTAAAAGGTCACAGTAAGCAAGTCCTGACTTTACAGAAAACAAACACCCTGGATGACACTACAGACTCTCCTTAGTAATGTTATACTGATATTAGAGCCATACAAGTGGAATTGTGAGAAATGGCCCAACAGCGAGATGTCTTTGGTAAAGTTTAGACAGGAGTTTTGTAAAGTTTAGACAAGTTTCTAAGAAAGTTGGACATGAGGTGGATCATCTCGGCATTTCTGTGCTATATGTACAGATAAATAAGGAACAAGTCCTACTATTATGCAGATTTCAAGCTGCAACTTGGATAACTTGCATGCAGGAAAGAGAGGTACTGCATTTCCTGTATACATGTTGGAAAGGTCACTTTGTGGGTGGAAAGAGAAAATCATCTATATGCATATGCCATCAGACCAATGAATCCGGAATCTCGCCAGTTGGCCAGTCAGTCTCGATCAGCAAAAAGCAAATGAAAATGGGAAGCGAGAGAGAAATTTACTCAGTCACTCTGACAAAAACAAAGAACCTAAGATGCATAATTAGGCTGCAGTCCAGGCTGTGAGCAGGAATATGCCAGTTGGCAAACTAGGCACTTAGGCTCCTGCTGGGATGTCTAGCAGGGAAGCTGGGTCTGCAAAGACCAGAAACAACAGGCACTGTGGTGACATTTCCTGAAAACGCTGCACTATAACCTGATTTGTAGATATAACTTCATAACTTCACCTCACCTCCAAGTACCCACAAAAGCTTCCCAGCAAATATTTTGACAGTAAACAGATGTTGATTCAGCAGTGTACCCCCACTGCTGAGCACTGCTGTAAATACAGCAATATAATAAAGGCTAAGACATCTGTCAGCCTCAGCAGCTGTACCGGTCATTCTGTTTTTAATGGAAATCGGGAACATCTTTTACAGCTTGTTTCTGAAGCTATTACTGTGTTTATTTCTGCTCAAAGCACATTATTATTATGTCAACATAAGAGAAAAGCTCAGCAGACTATTATTTATACATGAAACCAGGTTAAATCAGTTCTACATTGTTACATATGTGTAGTGCAGTATACTACATGTCAAAAAACGGGGCTATCAAAAGAATAACAGCAAAGATCAAAATATCTGGATTGATCAATCAATTAAAACTGTTAATCTCTTTTAATAAAAATCTTTATTAACACAATGTGACCTGACCAGTAGAAAGACTGCTTTATTCTGATTACTTGAGAGCATCAGTAGTTCACTCATATATGCTGGAGCTAAGCTGGGTTAGGCTTTAAAAGTAATTATAAAGAAATCATTTGTGAATTTGATGTTAAGCACATGTTGAAAAGCTGGACCAGGATAAAAGGCGTTTGACTTTCACAGGCAGATTGCCACAGGTTAAGAAGAAAGGACACACAATGAATGATTTGTTCCATCTGTTGCTGTAGTTTAAGAGTGTGGCATTACTAAATAAATGACTTTACATAGCTATTGTGATCAATCCAGTTTCAAAAAAACCCTTGAGTTCCATCATCAAGTGCTAATTTATCAATAATGAGACGAAAATGAGATTTAATAAAAACATACAAAAGTAAGTCTTTCACAAATGATCACAAATGTTACATTTTCTGGAATACAACTGAAGTGTTGCCCCACATGACCTGGCTTTTGCTGTTTATGCCACATAATGACAAAGCTATCTTGGTATTTATATGCTGCTATGAGTTGGATTTCACACCTACATAGGCCTTTAGGACAATCTGAGCTACTCAGTGTGGTCGAAAGATGATGGAAGTTAAAAGTTATCCAAAGTCCTTGGTACTTTAGACTAAATGGGGCAATACAGGCACGGCGCTAAATGCACAAGGCAATGGAGCTGCCTAAAGTGCTCAACACATTGTTAGCCCGTTCATATTTGAACTGCAAAACTGTAAGTGCTGTTCACATTTGTAGAATCATACAGGAAGTCATAAACATTTTCATTTGGTGCCACACACATAGAAATAAGGAGTTCAAAAGTACCCCAAAGTGGTGCTTAGATAGACAATAACATTAAATGGTCTCAGTTCAGTAGGGATTTTGACTGCTACTTTAAAAACCATATACTTAAAAGTAATGATCAGAGTCACAGCCTCATGAAACTCTCACATGGCCAAATTCAGGCCAAGCTAGTTCATTCCAGATTGGAATCATTACTACAACCTGTTTTGAATAATATCTGACTAATGCACAAACGGTGCAGTTTGTGTCGACGGCAGGGTATGGTACAAAGAGAGAGCAAGTATTGCTTTAGGGGTGAGCGGAAACTGGGAAATGAATGCATCCATCAAAATGTTGGGATTGGTTATGAGTCCCAAAGGACAAATGAAACCCACAATGGAAAGTTAGAACAAGAAGGCACACAACCACACAATAACACTACAGTGTACAGCAAACGATCAGATACCTTTGATAAAGATGGCAATCTCCAAAGACTCCTCAGGCCATGACAAAGAGTTCTTGTTCAATACAGGAAAACAGAAATCAGGGAAGGAAGGAAGTGAGGGAGGTAATAGAACAATAAACCTTGTCGGCAAAGAAGAACAACTAAGCAATAAAGCAACTTTTAGAAAGTAGTAAATGCTAATGACATGATTTAACATCCTCCAAAATTCCCAAGGCTCTGCATATAGCAATTTGCATTTGAGCCTTGATTTATGTGAGAAAATCGTGACGTGGGTTGTTATTGCTACAGTTAACCTGTGCAATATATTTTTGGGTTTTGCTGTACAATCTGGGGCTATCTCATATGTTGTAGGTCTCAAAGGAACTTTTATGATTCTCTTGGAGATTATGTATCGGAATTTCAGGAGCAGGACCACGCCTCCAAACACTCTCCTTCCGGCTCTCATCTATATAGGTTCTCCCAGTTCTGTAAGCTGTGATTCTCGTTTACATGCCCCCTTCCTCCCCTTTTCGATTCTTTAACTTCTTCACTTCTGTTTAGTACATAAGGACTTGCCAGACCTGGGAACCGTTGCCAGTCCCCTCGAGGCCTTCCCCAAATCGCAGCTAAATTCATGCCCAAGCATTCACCCTTACCTACTAAAACGCTGTCAAACATAAAATGAGAACACGGGCCCAGCTAGTGAATTTAAAATTCTGAATTTTTGTTCAACGATTGTGTCAGAAACTTTTGAGTGCGGATATATGTGGTCTTAATTTAAATTTCAGATTATAAATTAAATGAGTGACTATACATTGTGGACATTTACATTGCTTGCAACACAAAGGAGACCATTCGCAGTTACTTTAAAGCTGACATTCACATTTAGTTATTTTATGCACACAGAGTGTGGGTGTGGGTGTTGGTGGTGATGATTGTGAATGGGTGCAGTATCAGCTTCCACAGCACCCTTGCTCTAATGAGTTGAAGTGTAACATATAAACATTCAAGAATAGTGCATCCATTCTCCAGTACTTTCATGGCTCTAGATTTCATTGCAACCTATTGAAAATAAAGTAAACATGCTTACTTAATCCTGTCCCAACTTAACTATTCTGGACAGTTGGAGCATCTGAATAGATTGGCATAAGATTCATCAGGGACTATATTTTCTCTCTCTCTCTCTCTCACACACACACACTCACACTCACACGCACACGTACGCACGCACACACACACACAAGCACACACAGGCATCAGAGGACACCACATATTCTCTTTGACTTTGCTATTTCTTGCTGGTAGTTGTGGGAGGGAGAGAGGGAGGGGTGACAGGTTCTCTGACCAGCCGAGCTTTGCCTGCTATAATTGGAGTTCAGGAGGTAGTGGAGGCTGCTGGGTATAATTGGACGGCAGCCAGGAACTTGTGTGGATGGCTGTCTAAGCTTCACTCTCCTTTTCACAGGCTATCTCAATTACTCCCTTGGTACAAGGCTCTTCACCACAGGCGCACTGACACACCAACCTCAATTTCTTTCCAAAATGTGTGTGTTTGTTGTTTGTAGGGGGCACTTGTGGGGAGGGGTTTAATGAGCCACAGTTAGCATTGGGAGCACGGGGAATGTGCTGGGAGGACAGCTAGTTTGACTGAATCATACGCAAGGAGATGGACAATTCAGTCATTGGGGCAGAAGAATCTTAACTTTTTAAAAGCATGTAGCGCTTGGATACACAGGTTCCCCAATGCAATACTCTCCTGCAATGCTTCTGTCGAAAGAGTTAATAACAGTGACTCAAGTGAAGAGACACACAGTGTATATGCAAGACATATACAATGTGCACTTCACATTTGTTGAATGTACCTCACAACAATCATCAACATATCATGATATTATTTATTTAACAAGAAATAAGTTGAAATGCAGAAGCAGGGCGCGAAAAGTAAGTACGCCCTTACTGCTTCCACAGAAATTAAAAGGTTAATTAGCAGCCAGGTAATGCTAACACCTTAATGCAATGTAGAAAACCCATCAGCAGTGATCTTTGAGAAGTAATTGTTGTTGCGCAGGCCTCAGCTTGCACATTAAAGATCATGCCAGTGTAATTAGAAAAAGACTGAACAAGTATAGCTTGTTTGGAAACATCGCCATGAGAAAGCCTATTCTCTCTAAACAGAACATGGCAGCATGCCTTGGCCTCTGTAAAATTGCCTCTGTGCTTTGGACAGATGAAACCAAAGTGGCAATATCTGGAATAATACACAGTGCCATGTTTGGTGAAAAGCAAATACAGCATATAAAAAAAACACCACACACTGTATCAACTATGAAGGAGGGGTGATGATTTGGGCTGGTTTTGCAGCCACAGGACCCGGGCAGCTTGCAGTCATTGAGTTGACTGCCCCTGTATATCAAAGGGTACTAGTGTCAATTGAAAGGCCATCTATGCAACAGTTTAAGCTTGTCCAAAAGTGGATCGTGCTACAGTGCAATGATCTCAAGCACAGCAGCAAATCTACAACAGAAAGCCTGAAAAGAAAAATCAAGTTGGGACAATGGCCCAGTAATAGTCCACACCTCATCCCATCAAAATGCTGTGGTTGAATCGTAACAGAAACAGTTACAAACCCAATGAAATCAAGCAATATTGTAAAGAAGAGTCAGCCAAAATTCCCCAATGATGTGCGAGACTAATGTCATAAAGAAAGTTGTTAATTCTAGTTATTGATGCCAAAGGAAGTTCTACAGAAAACCAAGCTATTAAATCATGAGGTGCACTAAGTTTTCCACATACTGTTTCTGTTTCCATCAGATGTTGTTCATATCAAGTTGGATTTACTATTTAAAATCTGGTAAAGGCTAGATTTTTATTTTTTTTTACTGTCTGAATAAGTAAACGTTAGAACTGACAAATGATGTGCTTTTCTTTTCCAGGACTCGTGCTGCTTTTTAATACAACAGTCTCATTCTAGTACAACCTGTGAACCTTTATCTATTTTCATTATTTGTGATTACTTGTGATTTCAACCTTGTGCAAATCTGGAAAAAAAATTCTATTGCTAATCAACATCGAAACCACAGTGTGTTTTTGTTTTGCCATTCTTTTTGTTTTCTATGCACCTTTGTTCTTCTTTTTATTGAGAATTATGAAGGCTCAAAGGGCAAGCTCATTTTCTTCAAATGAGTGAAAATTAGATTACATGCATAGCTTAATAGTTCTTGTGTGGCAGCCTTTAAATAACAGTGGGTCAACGGGTAGCAATCAGAAACTTTCAAATCAATATTAGCAATCATATCTACAAATATTATAACAAGTAATACAAATCCCTTAGAAATGGAAGCAATGACTGCATTTGTAACAGTAGTGATAATTATGTGAAAAGCTTTCAGATCAAACAGGACTGATGATCTTGTAGTTTAATTAGCTGCTTTAGTCAAAAGTATTACTATAATCCTAAATCTTTTCAATGAATATGCTTTTTTTTTTTAAACCCACGCAGTAGCTTTTCCTCACTTATCTCTATCTGAGATCTCTCTTTTGCAGCTCTCTCTGTTTGCCTTGAAAACCTTTACCAAGAATAACCGAATTCCGAAAGTTAAGTCTTCTTACAGCCTCTTAGAATTTAGGTTATGTTCTGGTAAAATTCCTGGCAGGTTCATTAGAAATTAGGTGAGATTGCCTTGGATGTTCTTCAGTCTAATTTCACTCATTTCATTTCAAATTCATTGTTAGAACAGCAATGAACTGAAAGCAATGAAAGTTTGTACATTATCCCTCTCCCATTCCAAAATTAAGCAAAGGAATCTAATTGAAAATCATCTCTAACACAAGAAAACATGCGCAAACATGCGTGTTTTCTCAAAACATTGTCACAATTAATCATTGTCAGCAGATTAGATGTGTGACCCTCACATCTTTAGACATCTGACAATGAGGTGGCTAAATAACTGAAGCTTGTTATGAGCTAACATTATGTCAGCTAATGTTGGGTTTGATCGTCTTAAAAATTATACTATCCCTGATTTTGATTACATTTTCACATCATACAAGACTTTTTTCTTAAGTGTCTAAATCAACACAACATTAGATCCATATATCCAAAGACAGTTTCACTAGCAATCGCTCACAGAAGCTAAAAGTGTCTAACAACAGCTAAAAGTGACAAAAACAGGTGAGCTTACCAAGAGATAGGTTCAGGATTGTTGCTATACAAAGTAGCCTCTCGCTTTCATTGTGGGATACAATGTAAAATTAATGTTTTTGATATCTGTAGGTTAATAAGGAAAAATGACCAAGCTCAGTGCTGCAGTTTCTATAATTTGATGAGAGGAATTGTCTAGGGTCAGAACAATTATCATTATATTATATATTGTATGGTTAAAGTGGGTTAAGTTGGCCTTGTATCTCTGTGTCACTCCCAGCTCTCAAAAAAAAAAATATGGGGGGGCTATTAAGCAGAGACCATGTGGCTCAGCCTGGGGGAGGCGGGAGTTACTGTGATATTACGGTTTCACTTCAGTCCTCTTTTTCCCCACTTTCTGCTCTATTTATGCTTAGGTCAAAAAGGCTAACAGGCTCAAATGTTGGCTCTTTATTATCGATGAAAAAAGATTTAAAGGGTTTTCACTGTGGTGGTTTATGCACAATTTCAAGTATATGAATGTGTATGGAACATCTTTAGAAGCGATCAGGATATTTTGTATAATTCCTTACTGAAAAGATGATAAATTATTTATTTAAAGTGTAATGTATAGGATTGATGTTTTTTTTTAAAAAAAAAAGATGATGATCTAAATTCAAATTATAGAACACAAAAGATTTATTGATGTGCAAATACAAGAGTCTTTGGTTCAGTAAATACACTCTGATTACACCATAAGACTTGTGCCATGCTGATGATATGTTAATTCAGCTAAGTTTCCTTTTACTAATGAAATAGTTTCTCTGAATATTAATAAGAGTTTACATTAACAATAACATTCACTTTTCAATGCTATTTTAACTAACTAATCAGTTAAAGACAACCTTTGATTAAGGGTTATTGGGAAATGTACTCAGCTGATCATGTAATGGGCAAACATTGTTAATGAACAATTGGCCTTACAGCAAAATGATCAGGATACAGTTACATAGGAAATGCAGCTTTAACTGAAATATGCTTAATTTTGTGAAAAACACACTAAGAATAGTGTCTTTCTTCTAGTTCACAGGATTAACTCAACTACAGAATGCTAACCACATGTTAGGCTTGAAAAATGTGCTGTGCTAGCATTATTGCTAGCTTACACAATCTCTACTCAAAATATAGAAAATAGTGATGGGAATTCCCGCTCTTTTTACTGAACCGACTCTTCAGGTTGTTTTGTTACTTTAATTAATTTATTATTAACAATAATATAAAATTATGCACAAAAGGAATTACTAATGTAAAAAAAAAGTGGTTTTATTTATGTGTTTATATATAAATATATGTGGTGGCCCCTAGAGACAAAACACATGCAAACTCCAAAAAGCACGTCCAAACTCCAAAACACATTTCTGCCCAGCGCAAAGCACAAGGCTCGCATCCGGAGTGAAGCGGAAAAAAAGTGCTAGAGAGAGGGTGAGAGAAGGAAAAAAACAAAAACAAAAAAAAAACACGGCTCGCGATAAGGAACCGGCTCGCGTCGTTCACGTCAAAGATCCGGCTCTAAGAGCCATTTCGTTCGTGACCGACACATCACTAATAGAAAAAACATGAGAAGCTGAGAAGCTGTCTCTCAGTTCTGTTCACAGCATCAAGCAAATTCTTGGGCCCAGATGAGCTATGTGCCAATGAGAGCAAAAACTATTCCTTCATTTGGAAGATACCTTTTCACTCCCCCCCTTCCCTTCTTCAATACCACTTGCAACTTTCACAATAAAATGTCAGACTTCACAAGACTGCAATCTACTGATATCTAGAGATTACAGCTTTACATGCTGCAACTTTAAATGTTCAGTTTATCAGATTTCACATTCACACTGTCCTTACTTTTGAAAATAATCTTTCATCCCCCTGTACTGACCTGTCTTTCTTACATCTTTCCCCATATCTATTAGTGTTACATATCATACTTTCTTCTTTCTCCCAGGGAAATACAGCATTGAGTTTGGCTAGCAGACACATTTTGTGAGAAACTCATGAGAAACAGTTTGAGTGTTTGGTGATATTTTGAGGCACTTGAAAATTTGCATTTGAAAATTATCTGCTAATAAAACTTTGTCATTTATTCTTGCTTTTCTTCTGTGGTGCTAGCAAGATGCTGAAGTACTGCAACCAGCTTTATTTATATCTGCACCATGAACACATAACATGGATGAGAAGAAAAAGACAGTGACTGAGATGGTATTATTTTCGTTGTTTTCTTATAATGACATAAGTAACTCCATGCCCTCAAAAACAGATTAATTTATCAATTAGGGGCATTACTCTACCGTCATCCATCCATCCCTTTTCTTCTGCTTACCCACTTCAGGCTCATGGGGGAACTGGAGCTTTTCCCACAGTGAGCCTCTCCAGTGCCTTGGAAAGATCCACATAGGAATCACTAATTCCCGAAAATGTGGTCTTCTTAATTAAGGCTTCTTATTTCTTAGGTTATATTTATAATGACCAAGTTTTTCTCACAGACTTGTTCTTTGAGCAGGTTGCTTATTCTAACAGCTAGGGCCACTAACTCTTCAAAAGACGCTAGTTCATTTTTAAGTTAGTTAGTTAAAGAATCATAGAAAGTCCATCTTATCACTTTTGAAGCCTCTCAACTGCAAAGACACAAAACTCAATTGAGATTTTGGACTCAGATTTATTGCCTTGACAAACAGTCATCTACTTTTTATCTTTGCAAAGGGGTGTCAAATACTCTCGTCAGTTCTTCCACAAACTTTTCATATGTGGACAACTCTCTAGCATTAGTAACTAGAAATAAACGGGATTAAATAGTGTTTTTCCCTCTGACGTGCCCGATGCTTAAGCAACCCTACAACATGGGAGATTTTGGAGTAGTCATTACTTTAAACATGAAGTGAACCACTAAAAAATAGTGATTAATATAAAAGGAAACTTCTACACCAACTCAGCTCACCTCCAAAAGACTCAGTTGTGGAGAAGTTTTTTACCATGCATCAAAGATACTGGCAAAGCAGCTACGCCAGGTTCAGGGGGCTGAACTCATGATTCAGTAGCAGAAGTTTAAGGCAACTTGGATTGATGACTTGGATCGCACTGTTCATTTATTTTAGTCGTCAATGTGTGACTTGTAACTGTTCAACAAGAGAACAGAGAACTTGTACATGATGACCAAGCAGCACTTCTTGATTGGGAAACAGCTGGTTGTACACCAACTGACTCTGCTGAGTCCAGATGTTGGCCAAATCATTCTGTCATGTTTAACCATGAGTTGTATTCAAAGAGCAGATTCCAGTAACTAACAGCAGTTTTACAGAAATTAACGTAAACAAGGAATGAGTACTTATAAAACACATTAGTGGCACAAAAGTTTTCACTACTGGAGCAAGGCTAGAGATTCTGCCAGACAGGAGGTGGAAGTTGGAAGCAACCAAGGTGGTTTGTTAATATCTTGTAACAATTGTAATCAGTCCAAGTCCTTCTTTGTAGGAGATTCAAAGGTGCTATTAGTAGGCAGGCAAGGATCCCGATGAAGTGAAAAATGGGCAGTCGGGTGTATTTTTGGTAAGACTTTTTCTTGTTGATGTAGGAAGTAGCTGTAGGGTTCAGGTAAGGAACAGAAGAAGTATCCTTTAAATTCCTCAAGGCAGTGGGAATATGAGAACACATGTAAATCGCACAGATTTGGGTAGGGATGGAAAGCAAACAAGCAGGGCTATAGTACGAAAAACACAAGAATCAGGACATGGGAGGCCTAATTACCACCATAATAAACACAACGATCTGGCAAAGAGCAGAAGGCCTGAGAACGAGACACTCCATCCACAGGTGGGCCAACGAGGAAAGGTTTGCATGATGGTTTGCAAATGACTGAGAAATGACTGAGAACCTTCACAGACATGAGGACTTTACTTTATGACAACGAAATTTGACTGCAGATAATGTGGCACTATATTTAGCATCTGACACGATGAATGAGTCATAGATTATCGCCCAGTGTGTGTGTGTGCGTGTGCGCGTGCGTGCGTGCGTGTTTATTTTACATGGCATACAAAACACACTACCTTGAATTGTTGGAACTATTTAACGAGGATGACCTCCCTGGCTTTTCTGGAGGTAATATATTAGTTATCGATGCATTGCAAATACTTTAAACTGTGCAAGCCTGCAGTATCCCCTGCTACTCATGAATGAATGGATTTTCTGGGAGTCCTCATGACAGCCAATTAGTGAGCCGGATGATAACTTTGCATCCTTTTTTTTTTTTTTTTTTGTTAAAGGGGGGCTTTCCACTTCTAAAACATCTCGGCACCACACACTGATATGTTTGAACTATGTGGTGTAAAAAAAAGTGACGACAAGCAAATTATTTCATTGGGAAATAGAGAACACTTTCCTCTCAGTTCATGGGCCCGAATGACATAGAACAAAAACAGCCTTTGCGTCATTTAGGAGCTCATTTCATGTACTGCAAATCTTTTAATTTAAACTTTTAAGTTGGTTTGCAGTTGGTGCTTCTAAGAGAACAGAAGGGGTTATTTATCATTTTTACTAAAGCCTTTCTCCCTTCCCTTGACACATAAACATCAGAACTGAATACCATACTCTTTTTGTAGCTACCTTCACAAATTAGGTGATCATAGATTGTGTAGCCTGATGATGGAAACTATAATCAAACCTTTAAGTACAGAGGCTGCTACTTGAAAAAAAAAACAAAAAAAACCCTTGGCTGTCACTATGCTATCTATTTACCACCCATGGGCTATGGGCTCAACCCCCCCCCCCCCCCCCCCAAAAGGTTTTGTTGTGGAAAAAAGAAGTTAACTGCTGCAGTTTCTTTAATTTGGAGGTGAGAGGAATTGTCTAGGGTCAGAACGATTATCCCCAGTGAAAATACTCACTGGTTAACCCGTGTTAAGTTGGCCTTGTATATCTGTGTCATTCCCAGCTGACCGAAAAAAATATGGTGGGCTATTAAAAAGGAGACCATGTGGCTCTGTTAAGGGCAGCCTTGAGGAGCTGAGCGGTCTTGGGGGAGGTGGGAGTTACTGTGATATTACTGTTCTGCTCCAGTCCTGTTTTTGTTTTTTTTTCACACTGTCTGCTCTATTTATGCTTAGGTCAAAAAGGCAAACAGGCTCAAATGTTGGCTCTTCATTCTTCATGAAAAAAGACTCAAAGGGTTTTCACTGTGTTGTAAAAAAAAAAAAAGGGGTTTAAAAGTGTACACACAATTTCAAGTATATGAATGTGTATGGAACTTCTTCAGAAATGATCAGGAGATTTTGTATAATTCCTTACTGCAAAGATGATACATTATTACTTTAAATTGTAAAGTAAAGGATTGTTTTTTTTAATCAAGAGATGGTCATAAAGGCATTATTGTTATTTCACTAAGAGGATTGCAGCACAGTTTGGTAATAAAGTGGTAATAGTATGTTATTACACTTAAATACCAAACTATCAAATCAAATAATTATTTTGTATCAAGTGTGATACGTGTTTGAATGTATGTAACTATTACAGTCACTGGAAACACCTGTGGTAATTTATGTGTAACATGAATCCTGGCTACAACTTAGAAAACCACACATTCTTACGTTTCATAGTAATATTTCTTGCAGTTGAAAACCAAGAAGAACTCTGAAAACATGTTTGTATTTGCTAAGTGTAAATGTTATAATCATAATATAAATGTAGATGTTTTATATTTTATATTACACTATAACATAAACAATTTATATATAACCATACAGGGTGAAATTATAGAACACAAAAGATTTATTGATAGTCTGTGGCTCAGTAAACACACTCTGATTACACCATAAGACTTGTGCCATCCTGATGATATGTTAATTCAACTAAGTTGCCTTTTACTAATGAAATAGTTTCTCTGAATATTAATAGGAGTTTACATTACCAACAACATTCACTTTTCAATGCTATTTTAATTAACTAATCAATTAAAGACAACCTTTGATTAAGGGTTATTGGGAAATTTACTCAACTGGTCATGTAATAGGGCAGAGCTTCCCAAAGTGTAGGGCCTGCCCCCTGGGGGGGGGGGCGAAGAGCCATTGCGGGGGGGCGCGATATGAAAAGGGAAAAAAAACAAAAACGCTTGGACAATGCTAGCACGGGGTGCCCACACAAACGCAAAGCAGGAGATGAAGCATCGCTGAATATGTTTCCAAACCAACTTCATTCTAAGCCAAAGACAAGAAAATATGGTGAAGCATATCTTCCCTTTGGTTTCACCTGCACAAGTGCCAAGGTAGGTCTCCCCTGCAGAATTGGTTTTCCCTCTGTCGGGAGCACACCCTGGGCTCTCCAAATCACGGACAAACATTAGCCCACATTCTTGATTTTTAGTTCACAAACACTTCTTGTAATGACTAACTACTCCTGACATTTTGGAGATGTTAGCCCTTTATACAGTAAAGTTACAGTGGGATACAAATAATATCTGGCTGATTCTGCCTCGATTTGTTCCCCCGGTTCAAATCACGGACAAACAGTATCCCACAGTTGTTTATGTTTTGAATCCATTTTGCACAGAGAGGCATTTTTTGAAAAATGTATTGATAGCAATGTTGAATATTATTACACAGGAAAAAACAACTACACATAAAATAATCACACCGTGACGCCTCTGCCTTTGTAAATGGAGGGACAGTAACTGCTAGCAAAAAGTAACTGACAGTAACTTTTTGCTAGCTTACACAGGCTCACTTAAAAAATCTAGAAAATCCATGAGAAATCTTAAAACTGTTACTTAGTATTGTTCACAACATCAAACACATTCTTGGGCCCAGATGAACTATGAGCTAATAAGAGCAAAACCATCTAATTTTCCTTTATTTGGAAGATGTTATAAATATATTTTTGTTCTTTTATTCTTCTAACAGAGACCTTTTTTTTCTACACCACTTCCTCCTTTCACAATAAAAACATCAGTCTTATGCAATACAACAAACATATCTCTTTTGAAAAATGGAAATTGTATTTTTACTGTTGTTGTTGTTGTTGTTGTTGTTGTTGCAATTTCCCCTCTTGAGTAGAGGCACAGTAAGGAATAAATGTAATGAAATAAGACTAAGGGTGGTTTCAGATGGGAACACCACCATACAATCACCTCTCTGTCTGACCCATTTATCCACAGTCATGAAAGTGATCTTTAAGCATCTTTAAGCCATGCTGGAATATCACAAGGGCATCTTTTCAATGACTAATTGTTCCCTCTCCTTTTATGAAAGCAGTCTAAAATATAGTTAATGTGATTTTAATCCAACCACACACCACAACATGGTATTAACAGCATTACAGAGATGGGGTTACATTATGCCAGCATCTAATAATCACAACTACAATAAATATGCAACAATTATACAATCCAAATCCAACACACAGCTTCATGTCCAGAGGTGGCCAACACTGACCGGAAAGTATGCTTTTCTTTAATTAAAGGCTAATGTTTGTACCACAGACGGTTCATACGAATTATTATCATATATCTTCCTGAACAAATCCCTTTTTTCTAACTAGATGGAAAAACACTGCCTGTTGTCTAGGAAGCACAAGCCTCAGTGGCTACAGGGAGTGATCTGCTTACGAGTGACAGAGACAGCCAGCTTCTTCTGGCTTATAACCAGACCTTTTTATCACTCTGACATCCTGGTGCCACATCGCTGATGAGACATGTTGAGAAAATGTTGCTCAGGAAGACAGAGTGAAAGGAGATGGATTCAAAGCATGGACAGGCACTATTGTTGTCTCCAGGCTGTGACCTCTTTGGTGCTCTACATCACTAGCAACCCCATCAGGAATCTGGACGTTTGAGCTCTTTCATCTACATTACAGATGTCTTTGTGCAGCTTGGCTCTCCTCTATCTCTTCCAAGTAAATTCTGAAGTTAAGTTCAAGCTTGTAACAGAAGCCAAGGCTTGTAGCTTGGGGAATACAAATTGAGGGCTTATCTGGTGCTGCCATCCGGCAATAATGCTGGCAAGCGGCTAAAGGCCAGCAAAGGGTGTGTGGGTGTCCTGAAGTTGGACATTCATTTAAATGTGTTTTAAAACTTAATTTAAAAGTTATTTTATCCAGGATTATAAAGCTAGACAAGGCATAGAAGTTGTTACATCTGTGATAAATTGTTCAAATATAAAAAGTTACTTAATTTTTCCCTCAAGCTGGCTCTGCTCCACTTTCCAAAATCCACTATCTGTTCTCTTCACATAGTTACACCACACACTCTGGTGGAGGACCAACGGTGTCCTCAGTGAAGAATGGCTCTCCTGAATTTCTGCTGGAGCCAGGCACTTTCAGTTTTCACAGATTTTAGATGAAGAAACTTCATCTTTATTATATCTTCATCTTTGTTATTTATATATTTTCTTTACAATAAGCAGAGACTGTACAGCGTTTGCTAAGGTTAAAATGCTCAGTGAAGCAGTTCTAAAATAAATTATGTCCTCCTGTATCAGATCACATTACCTGTGTATTTAATGGAGGGTTGTTTCCATGGTTACTGCAGATACAGTACAGACAGACCCTTACATGTATCAGTATCCGCCCAAGCAAAGTTTTCAATTATTGTTCAGTAAGTCCAGTAAAGTTTTGCTTTAAAGGTAGTCGTCTTGCAAAAAAACAGCTGTGCTATGGCCTGCACACTGTCATTGGTGAATAATATGATCCTGACATGAATCTTAAACAGCTCTGGGAAGAAAATTATGTTTTTTATTCAAATAAAACCAAAACAAAAGGATTTCCTGGAAATGGTCTAAGGCTTCAATCTGCTACCTTATCCATGGAAACCACAGTTCAATATATGTATCGCAAACAAGTTGACTTATAGATATATATATCTTCAATCTCTGTGTCCATATAACAGAGAAATCCAATTCTACAGAGAGGACTGGCCATTTCGGGTGAGTCAAAATGTTAAATTAAAGCTCAGGACCAGAGCCATAGAAGTCAAACATACCCAAACACCAAATGAGGTGGGGATTTCACCTATTCCTCTCAGCGCTGTCTCACTTCCTTCCCTTCTCATTCTACCATTTTTAGGTCCGACCAGCCACCAGCACCACTCTAAGAAAGGTCAGTCAGCACCTCAACATACAACTTTATCACATGACATTATTATATTGATCCCACCTAATTTGGAATAGTTTTAGTTCAACAATAAATATTTGTTATATCTCTTCAAACTAGTCCTGCAGAAGCTCCTTCTTTAAGGAAAAATCAAATACATTCAACTTCATGCACACAGGACAAAGTCTGAACATCAGACTTTTTCAGGACAAACACAAGTCTATGAACTGAGAGGGCAAAACTTTGTTTTACAATCTATTCACTTCATTTTACAACTTCACAGGTATTAGAAATAGTGTCTATAAAACACATTTTACAGCAAAGAATTTACAACTCTGAAGAAGAGTCTCTACCAAGATTAACAACTAATGAAAAAAGTCAGGCAACAAACTGAAATTAGTTTTCTCCTCCAGGTATTTCTAGAGTCCTTTTAACTTTATTACATACCTGCAGCATGAGACAGCAGCTCAATTCATGTACAAGAAGGGAGAGAGTTGAGTATACAGCAGTAACCTCATTAATTACTTATGATAAATTATCCCAGACGTGGAGAAAGGATCAATCAGAGCCTAACAGCAAATTACATTATGCACTTCCCTTAGGACAGGTGAACTGTTGCTCACATATTACATTATATGCAATGAGTACTGTGGCTCATTCCATCAAAGCTGAATGAAGTTGTGAGGAGCATAAAATATAAAAGTGACACTTCAACAGATTGATGAGGCCTGCAATCCCATGGAAAGGGCTCTAGATTCTTATGAACTGAAACTCTCTTTTCACACTGCGTTTTATCCTAACTCGTTTAGCAGCTGCATCACAGCTGCATCAAGTTGCCGCTAAATCTGAGTGAACATCTGGCTCCCGCTACTTAAAAGTATTCCATTAGCAAAACATGAATATATTTTTACATTTACTACTAACTGTGATCAGTTATCAAAGGAAACGGGCCAGTCAGCTGCCACAGTGTGGTATTAGATTACTTCTCAACCAGTTTGAGCGATTTTGTTTGGCTGTGTTGTGAAGAAACAAAATGTAATGTTGCCCTCTGCAGTGTTGTCGGAGACCCGAGGACGTTCTTGTCCACTTTGGGAACCAATACTAGAAGTCAAAGAAAATCCCCATCCTGCTCGACCTGAACCCAGCCCTCCTGACTGCTGAACGATTTTTCTTTGAATGTTTTATACAGACAGGCCACTTCATTATTTACTCTGTATAAATTAAGGTCAAATAAAATTGATTAACCTCCACCTCCAGCTCACAGTGCAGACCTTTAGATGTGTATCTGCTTGGGACTAAGAGATATTGACATTGCAAGTCTCTGCTTGCTGACAAGCATGTGGCAGAAGGTAAAGTAGCTGCCATTCAGCCTAAGCAGAAAATAAACTGTTGACAGGTAGCGGAGGGGACAAAGTCAAATACCCTGCCGCTGCTGGACAGTGAGGGTGATTAAACCAGAATCTTCTGCTGCTAACAGGACAAGAGCACGATGATGCTAAGACACATTTTTAAATATATTGCTAAATTATATTATATATTTAAATATATATTTTAAAGCTTTTACTTATATGATAAATTACCTAACATACAGCTGATATTACTTTACAAACCTTAGTGCTAAAGTCATAATTCTTTTGTTTGCTTTTTGTTTTTTTAAAATAAATATTGTCAAAGACTAAAAACAGATCTTATGGATAACTCCAAAATAAGCTCCTCAACATTTATAGTGGAGAATTTGGAACAATACACTCGGCTGCTTTTCTATTATTTGGGAAGTAATACATAATATTAACAAATACACTGGCATGCTCAGAAACAAAAGACTGCTCAGAAATTTACACGATACTGTATTACTTGTCAGAGCAACAGAATCATGAGATAAAGAGAGACTGGAATCCATCGGTTCTTATTAAATGGCTTTACAAAACCTCAAGATTTAATCCTACTTACAGATGAGACTCCACATTAAGACACATTCAGAGCAGAGGTGATCAGAGGAAGAGATGTATTGCCAAAGTTACTGGAGAACAGTTGGGGTTTAGTTCAGAAACAAGAATATAATAAACTAAATAAATAGTTTTTTATTTTATTTAAATTTAAATAAAATGCCATCACCAGTGTGTGAATGTGTGTGTGAATGGGTGGATGATTGTGTATAGTGTAAAGCGCTTTGGGGTCCTTAGGACCAAGTAAAGCGCTGTACAAATACAGACCATTTACAATAATATTTTGGGTGCTGTGACTTACACAGACAAATATATCTTGAATAAGCTAAGCCTACTAAAATTTGCTGTACCACAGATATTTTTCTTAGGGTAAATAAATTTTTTTTCTCACTCAAAGTGAGATGTCTTAACTAGAAATGCTATTTAGTGGTTCTTTCTTCTTTTCGTCTATTGTCATTACCACAAATGCCTATATAATACTTACCAACTAGCGGAGGTCACTTACATAGCTCAAACATCTATTTTAATGTCTGAATTTCCCGTTTTAATTCGTGTTCTGGTTTATTCTCAGCATTTTAATGTGGAAATATTTAACAGTATGGATTCACAACATCGCACCAATGCTCAAATATATCTACATTTCAAGCCAAAATCTAAATGTATCTGTTGAAATCATGTCTGTGATTTCATACTGACATCCTCTATACTGTAGGCATACATTATACAAGTGTTGTGTTTTAAGTTTCCCCAAGTCACAAACGTGATTTTACAGATTTTAAAGAATCTCAAACATGTCTGTGAAGGTTCTCAGTCATCCAGGTCATCGTAGTCAAAGGAGCTTGCAAAGAAAAGCGTCTGGACTTCTTTCAAGCAACTTAAAGAAATCTCAAACACTAAATGCGTATTAGTAGCCGAACAGTCCTTAGTGATTTGTTTGAAATATGCAGGGCTGAAACCAAAACCATGAGAAAGTGAAAGAATAAGAAATCTCAACGCTGCAGTTACTTAAATGGCAACTTAAACCAAAATGCTTAAACAAGCAATTTTGAATAGTTCAGCATTCAATAAACGACACATTATAATTGGCTGTTTTCTGTAAGTGACTTTTTTAAACATTTTTTTTCCACATACATAGAGCCTTATTTAATATTACAGTGAATTACCATCGCACCTCACTAATCACTAAACACTATCTTTGATGATAGAAGAACGAAAAATTTGTCATAGCTAACCAACAAAACTTAATAATACATCATGATGGCTATGGCCATCTTTAATATACAGTGTGTGACTGAAAACATTATTCTTTTATCTTATATTTATATCTTGGTAACTAATCCAGCCAAGCAAATGCGGCTTTAACAGACCTTTTTAGGTGTTTCATGAAGTTTTGAATATTTTTTTATTTATGTATTTATTTATTTTGTACATTTTCTGAACATAACGTCACATGTCCAAGGGCTTGGGGTTGTTTTTGATTTTGAATTCTTAATCAGGTTTGGGGTCCTGTTTAAGTTATCCTAGTAACTGAAATTTAGGTTTTTGAATTTTTTTATTTTTGTATTATCATGGGGTCTTTACCTTACAACATAAAGTTGTGGTGATTTGGCGCTCAACAAATATATCATTTATAATGCTATTCTGGTAGAATATGAGTTTTACCTTTCTGATGTTGTCAAAGAGCCTTTGTTTGGATTTTTTACTTTGTCTCCGTGTTTGGTTTGCAGACTTGTAGCTACTTGTACTACTTTTATCGCCCAATATCGAGTTCCTTAAATGACAACATTTTTAATCATGTTAATCTGCATCCTTCATTTCTCTCCATTCCTGTGCACGCCATAGACTCACAATAAAGTTTGCATTTACTGTCATGAAAGCAGAGCTCTTACTATAATTTTACATTTTGTAACATATTATTTTTTTAACTTTACATATAGCATGCATATATTTCCTAGTCTTCCTAATATAACCATTAAAACATATGCTCTAAAGTTCATGTTATTTTTAGCAGAGGCAGACTGAACAGAAAATAAAGAACCACATAGAGCAATGTTTTCCTTCCTGTTCAGGTACTAGCTTCTTTTCTGTCATTGTGGGTTACATTACAGAAAGTCTGCCTCTTGCTTTGAAGTCATATTCATTGCTCTTCATGTCTCTTATTGTCACAGTATGTTATTCCTCTGCTACCAACAAGCTCGAGGGCACACGCTCCCAGTTTCTACCCCTGAGTAGCAGCTGTTGGCCATCTTTACTAATGTTGTCTTCTATACATGACATGAGAGACAACACAGAGATGCGATGATTAAAATGTCTCTGTTCATTGGTGTTAGGGGCATTTCACTTTGACTGCCCGTGGATTTGTATTTCAAAGCTGAGACATGTTGTTTTTCCCCTTTCCCTTTGAAGCCAGTCATAATGATGTTCCCTACCTGTCAGCCTGAGGATGCCTGAATAGCTCAGGAATCCACTGCCACATTTATAATAAATAAGAGACATCTTGATGTATTTTGAAAGAATGTAGGAATGTGAGACCCATGCATGACTCATTTACTCAATACTGAAATGGACTTGAGTTCACTGGACTTTCCCACCCATAGCCTGTAAATGCTCCAATAAGCCCTCTACAGTCACATTTTTGCTCATATCATAGCAAAAATCTAATAACCAAACTGAACCTAAAGTCCGTCTTTTGTAGATTCTTCTCAGCATCTGATCTGTTTGATACATTAGGAAATCAACAATATCAGTTATGATTTAATGTAAGATCATGGATATTGTTTACATGTTCATGGACTAGGGTTTGTGTTCTTTGAGGTTTAGCACCAAGTAAAGACCATGAGATGAGCCGAGTCCTCATTCGTCCATGTAGATGAATTCAAACATGCTGTAACCGTGAGTGACATCTGTGGAAAAAAACATAAAACCATCTGCAACAAATCATCATACTAAAACTACCTTAATGAGTTCATTGCACATTGTTATAATGTTATGTCTGCCTTTGCCTGAGTAAAATGGATCTGACACCATTGATGGTGTTGAGCTAAAATGAAACGGACTGTTGGACTGAATATTACACATTACTCTGGCTTTTAACATTGCTGTATTTTTTTTAAAATAAACAAGCCAACAAAATAAAACATTAATCAATGTTAAAAATTTACATAGAGTATTACAGCATTATGGCAGCTGGGATTGGCTTCAGACCTCCCAGGGCCCTGAATTGGATAAGTGGAAGAAGGTTGATAGACTATTACCTTTAACTACACTGATGGAGAATATAAAGTTAAAATTCCCTGTTAAAAATTTGTTTTATAAAACCCTGATTTAATGCTATTATTACCTATTTTTCCTAAATGACCATTCAGTGCATTTACTCCTCAAAATCACGTCTTGGATAGTCTGTCTTTTCTGGAAAAAAAAACAAAACAGAAAAGAAAAGAAAAGGAAAAAGGAAAAAGAAAATCTACACCAGGAGTGAGAAGTAATAGAGTACAAATCATTCATTACTTCACTTGAGTACAATCTACAGATATCTGTACTTTACTTGAATATTTATCTGTCTGATGAATCTTCCCTACATTTGAACAAAAATATCTACACTTTGTATCCCTGCCGAGACTCATTTTTAAGGTTTAACATATCTGAGTTATTGTTTCACATCGCTGTGCACCTTCCGTGCTTCAAACAAATTTCAGCCTTACTGGAGGGAACAATAACAGAGACAGTCCAATTGGTGTATCCATCACTGGTGTGCACTTCACACGACAAGATGAAATGGGCAATCTGCAGTGTTCATGGTCAATGTTAGGCTATAACAAGGGTTGCAGACATCTATTTAAATTTAACCCAATGGTGCTGATTAGATTCACTTACTGAAATACACCTATAAATCATCTGTGATAGCTCATGTGATATCAGTCTGACTATAACTTGTCAAATTCAGTTATTTGAATCCAACAAGAAAAGTAAACCTCAGAGCAGAAAGCATAGCTCAAACTCAACTTCAGTTCAATTCAGTTTTATTTATACAGCTCCAAATGACAACAACAGTCACCTCAAGGCACTGTTGGAGCTCACAATAGAAATTATCACAATTTGTTCCTAAGTGATAATTTTCCCCATGCTGCACCACTAAAACTGATCTTAGGTTCACTATATTCTCTTTAGGTGTAAAGGTAAAGCCACCCATCTGCAAATAGAGCTAGTATTTTGTTTAATTCCCTCTGTTTCTCTCTTATAGTCTAAATAAGAGATGTTCCAACTGTGTGTGAATGTGTTAGTGTTAAAGTTGAAATAAAGTTGTAGGCCTTACTATATTAATACAAGTTTTACCACAAGAATCGTCAACACAAGCATCTATTACTACTTATATGACTTAAATGCCTGTACATTTGCCACACAGAACAAATCTCACACCACTTAAGCACTAGTCACATCAGCCCAGTAATCAGTGACAATGTCTATACCCCAACCAGGCCCGTGTGACTGGGTGCTACATAAATGTGAATGTTGAAATAGACACTAAATTTTAATTGTAAAACAGAAAACAGCTCGGTTTGTGCCAACTATTACAGACCAAAACAGTCATTTTATTCATTATTTGTCTGCAAAAGCTGCACACAGTTCATAAGTATAATTTTGTTAAGTTGCAGATAACTGCTGGTGCATGAGTGTGGCTACTTGCAGCTCCCAAGTCATTAGGCAGACTATTACTGGGACTCTCCTCAGCTCTTACTGGGACAGTGGCGCGGCTGCCCCTCTGTTGGTCTTCCTTGGTCTCTTGTGTTCTGGGGGCCTCTGGATGTCTGGAGTTTTGATCTCCTCCATACCTGCTTCATGCCCTGAAGGACGGGACTGTGGCCCCCCCCCCCCCCCACACCCTCTAGCAGATTATTACATGAAGGAACCTTTTAAAAAACAAAAAACAAGCGCGTCCATGCTCACAGGTGTACACACGGGTGATCACACCCACAAACTACACCCTTTTTGGCTCCTACCTCAAAGCACACTGTGTTCTGTTGATCTTATGTGCTGCACAATAATGTTTAACATTTAGTATTTACTGTCATATTCCCATATATCATTGTGATGTTGTTTATTCTATTACTCTTGTTCTCTTCTGCTTGTTTTCTTTTTTCTTTCTCAGCAGGTGACCCAGGTGATTGATATATGCATTTTTGTCAATCACCTGGGTTTTTGTCTTTTGCCCTTCTCCCCCGTCCCTCTTCCCAGCTGTTTCTCTTTCCCTCTTTCTTTCTCCCCTTCTTTCCCCCAGTCAAGTCTGTCCCGTATTCAGTAAGTGAAAATAAAATAAACAATAAAAGGTGAATCAAATGGACCATTACGGCAAGGCTGGGATGGTCAATTTGGTAAAGTAAATCCGTTGGGCATCTTTCTTTGCCTTTAGACAACAATTCTGATGGCAAAAGAGCCAAACGGGACAGGCAAAAAAAAAAAAAAAAAAAGGCAGACTATTACTGGGTGAAACTGACTAATGACAAAGGTTTTCTTAAATTCCTTTTATTTTCCTATTTTTCCAGTTCGTCATATCATGTCATCCATCATCAGCGTTCTGTAAATGTGCTTTCCAAGAGGACATCACATTTAATTTCGGAAAAAATAAAAATAAAAAAATATAATGATTTTATAAATAACATTGATACTCTATCTATGCTGGAAGAACACATGAGATGGAGAGAGGTTGAGTGATATGTGGCAGCATCAAAACAAGACCTGAAAGCCGTTTTTAAATACAATTTTTTTGCCAAATTGTGGGTCATTGCAAAATTAGACTGACGGAAAAATTGTGAGAGCACCGAGAAGACTGACATAACTTTCTAAGAAATATGGTAGACTTTATGATTGAACTGACTGAAAGCAGTAACTCTGTCACTCATAACAGTTGACTGTGTCAGAGCTTGTTGGAGATTATGTATCGGAATTTCGGGAGCAGGACCACGCCTCCAAACACTCTCCTTCCGGTTGTCATCTACATAGGTTCCCTCAGTTCTGCAAGCTGTTCATTCTCGTTTACGTGCCCCACCCTCCCTCCTTGTTCTCAATTCTTTAACTTCTGCATTTCTATTTAGTGCATGGGGATCTGCCAGGCCCGGGAGCCATCTCCAGTCCCCTTCGAGGCCTTCCCCAACCCGTAACTCAATTCATGTCAAAGCATTCACTTTTCCCTACTAAAACGCTGTCAAACCTAAAATGAGGACGTGGGCCCAGCTAGTGAATTAAAAAATGAAAGCAAGAAATATTTAAGTAGTGTGTTACACTGTTTCTACCAATAGTTTAGTGGTTACATTTATTAAGCTGCCACTATCTACCGCAAAAGCTGTTAGATTGTGTTATCGGACTATTTTATTTTGCATGCAAAAAAGTAATTCAGATATGAGTATGCTTTGGTATCAGAAAATCAAATTGCAGTTGAAAAAACGAAGTATTTTCCCTGCTGTACAATAACATATCTGTAGTACACTTGTCACTAGTTGCTACAAGGCAGGTTTAAATAAAGTCTTGAAGTTTACAGCAGTGTTTTTACGCCGCCTAGTTCAAGGATTTTATTGGAAAAGCAAGGACATACTGCAAAGTAGTTTTTGAGGCGGGATGCTTGGGGATTCGGGTGAAATGTGATCTTAATTTTGAGAAACATAATGCTACGCCTAACACATTTTAATCCTTGTGTGGGTGGAATCGATGGGTGCTTTGGTGAGCCGTTTCACAAATGCAAGCCTTTGTGAAAGCAGGAGCCACCAAACTGGAGTTAAGCTCTCCAAAACCTATCGTACCTGCAGCATCACTATGAATATGAACTTTTAGTGAATAAAGTTTTTTCTTTTTCTTCTGTAGTTTGAGATTCAGGCTGATGTGCTAATGCACGTGCTTCCAGAGCATCTGGTCACTTAACTAGCTGACGTATTTTCTAGATTTGAGAATCACACTATATTTAGAGTATAAAACAGACACGTTCCAAGCTCTGCTAGTGGTAGTACATAGTGCACCTGTCTTCTCGGTGCTTTGTGTCTGTTGATGGATCAGAGCTACTGCCTGTGTTATTGTAATGAGGATATTATACTGACGCTTGACATGGCCTGCGGTCCTCAGTTCAAGGCGAACAGTGTCATTATGACTGGGACATGCTCCATGACAGACGTTATGACATTTAGCCTTTGACTCCTGTGCCATATTACGCCACTGTTCAGAATAAATTTTGTCAGAATTTGATTTTTTTTAATCTTATAGAGCAGAGAGCGTAGGAGGTAGAGCTCATTTATTGAGAATTGACAATCAGAGCTATTTTTTTTTCACAGATTTTGGATAACAAGTGTTTTTTTTTTTGTATCTATAAACCACAGAGAAACATGTAATATTGGACTGTACTTTTTATATCCAATAAATTTGTATAGAAATGTTAAATCTCTATACTCGACTGTCTTCAGACAGAAAATCTTTGTCTGGGCATTCTTGGCCTTTAAATCACTGATTATTACTTAGTTCAAAGTAATTTAGGTGGTTTAACATTTCTTCAAGTTGCACTCCTTTGAGAAAGTCCTTTCTCAAACCAGATCAATACAATATTGTACATGTACTGTAGAACCCTGAACTTAATAAAGTAAGACTGCCTTCTGAGAAATCTTTCTGTAGAGGGCACTGCAGCCTGCAGTCGCTTTTCATGATGGCCATGAAGCAGTTGGTGGGAGGCCTTGTCATCCTATGATTTAAACAAGCCAAAAAAGATCCCCACTTGATGTTCACATCAGTAGTGATGTGGAGAAGATAGATGAAAGGGTTAACAGACAGCATACATAAAGAGGGCCTAAGGAACTAGTGATAGACATGGATTTACTGCAATCTGTCATCCTGATCATTAGTTACACTGGGAGATGGAGATGCACTGTAAATTGAATGATAAATATATCTTATCTGCAGTGGATTTGCTCACCAATGCATAGCGATTGCAATCCAGCAGTGTTATGTGAATGTCAGTAAGTGTATGTGAAAGTAATTGACAGTACTAACCAGCTGCAGATCCTAATTAGGTGTCCGATGGGGGATCTAAGCTGGGATGAACCTCATTAATGATGAGAAACAATGTTTGATGAAATTTACTTCTGCAGTTTTAGAGATACCTGCCATAATCACACACGCACACCATCTCTCCCTGTGTCTCAAGCCCACCGTCTCCTCATCCCGCGCTCCCAGTGAATCCGTCTTCCCTCAAAGACTGCAAAGGACCAGAGCTGAAGCAAACACGTCAAAACACTTACAAGCAGTCGCCTCCTTTGTGCAAGCATCCTCAAACACTGAGTTAGTTTGAAGCTTGACTGACCCCAGTTACTGTACTTAGCAGGGGGAGAACACAAAAAAGACATACAGCTTTTTAAAGGCTCGCCCTGAGGGCCCGAGAGGCAGATGGGGCTCTGAAGAGTGAAAATGAATAGAATCTGATAGAGTGGAAAAAGTCTAAAAAGACACTTAAAAGAGTCAGAGATGCAAAGGCGGCATCGCGGAGGTGGGATGTGAGTTGAAAACACCATGAAAACGCTACATTAGCTCCCTCTCTACTGCTGGTGGAGGCAGTAACCATAATCATTTGCTAGTCTAATGGCAGTAAGGCGGTGATGAGAGCTAATGCACACTGTCACAGGAAATTAAAGCGAGGGAAGCCATTTTGGAGCATAATTCCTTCAGTCCCCACCCCCTTTTTTCATGGTTCCTCTTGATTGATAGTCCTCTAAATGTTGCTCTACATTTAGATGTAATCAGGACAGTCTTACCAGAAAAGATGAAAGACCTCTCTATTCTGGGGTTCATTCCATTTATACTCCTGCAAATGACACAGCCACTTAATTTATCAGTGCAGTATCTCAGCCCCGCCACAATGTGAAAGTGCCATAATCCACATTGCCAAAACTGGCGGTAAGAATGGGGTCCATATGGTTGAGAATTATAACATTTATGAATAATTCAACAGGGGGGGGCAGAGTGTGTCAGCGATCCAAACGTAATGCCGCAGCTCTAATTACATTTCAACCGATTTTGACATATGTTCCTCAGATGGACTGTGTTGCTTTCACACCCTCGCTTGATCAAATGTTTCATTTTGCAGGCATTAGATCAAATTCAGCCACGTGATGAGTGTTAACAACACGACTTAAAACAGAGAATGATACAGTGGAGTTAAAGCAATCTAGACAGCCATAATGATATTATAGATAACAACTAAAAGTGAAGATTTAGATTATCTCTTAAATGTATGGGTCATTTTTCACAACCTCTGGCTCACTGTAACAGTTCAATATTAGCAAAAAAACCCCCACAAAACACACTAAAAAAATCCTTTATTTTATTGATATTCATTTATTGATATCTAATTTATTTTGGGGGGTCTGTTACTGGTGTATTTTGCAGTGTAGGCACCCAACTGTTTAGTTGTTGGGGCAAATGAACAAATGTTTCATTACCATTACTTCTGATGTCCTTTTGCACAAATTAAACACTTTTAAATTACCAATCATCTCTTGGACATCGTAACATCTCTTTCCTTTTTGCTATGCTATAGTGGTTGAACACCAGGCTCTTAGCCTTGAAAACTAAGTGTAACTATTTATTGCTGCAGGTTTCAATTTTATCCACACTGCTGACCTTTTTTTTTTGAATATCACCTAAAATGAAAAAAAAAAGTTATAAACAGGGCTGCACATAAGTGGTCCGCAGGTGCGCATGTGCTGTCAAAATAAAAGACGCGCACCAGATAAGAAGTTGCAACGCACGTTTGCATACATAAGATTTCTAGAGGAGGACAGACATTAGAGTTTAGAACTCTTAAAGATGTCGAAGAAGCTCCTTTAAGCAATTACTTTGGTGTTCCTCCACCTCCAAAGAAATGTCAGAAGGAGTCCGAACCGCAAAAAAAGCGCGTATTCTCGGGAAAGTGGTTGCAGGAGGTGAGCTGGCTTCAAACAAATGATGAACGCACAGAGATGTGGTGCAGAATATGCCGTGAAAATCCCACTCTAGTGGACAAAAACAGTGCCTTTTATATGTACGCAAACGTGCATTGCAACTTCTTATCTGGTGCGTGTCTTTTATTTTGACAGCGCGTGCCCACCTGCGGACCACTTATGTGCACCCCTGGTTATAAAGTAACCTCGTTATAGAAGAATAATACCTGCATCCATGATAGTGGTATAAAACAAAGATGTCACCTGTTGACTAAAGACAAAAACAAACCGATGTAAACAATCAAACAACGAGAATTAAACTTAAAAAGAATGACACAGTAGTGTGCAAAAGTGTTGAGCCATCCCTCATTTCTTTATCCTTTGCTAAGAAAATGGGCAATAGGTTCAATTAAACTTGTGAAAACATACATGAGGAAGTAGCTCCATGACTGTTAGCGTTCCATTGTGTGTTTTTCTATCCAGGTATGCTTACACTGGCAGTGTGTTAGGATCATTGTCATGATGTAACATTAAGTCTTTGCCAGTCAGATTCTTTACAGACTGTTCATAATTCCATTGGTTGGGACAAAATCTCCAACACAGCTGGCTGAAATGCATTCCCAAACCATGACAAAGCCTCCAATGTATTTTACAGATGGCCGTAGACACTTATGGTTGTACCTGTACATGCTGATGAATCTCCCAAATCCTGTCAGGATTTTGTTTCAGTTTCTTAAGGACACTGCTTTAAAACCCTTTTCATCTGCTGTAGGTCTGTTTTTGTTCTTCACATGCGTACAACATGTAAACATATGCATCCCTCTTTCAAAAAAATTCTCCTTTGAAGCAAAATACAAAGAAGGGATGGCTCAAGACTTTTGCACAGACTTTTTAAGCTTATAGAGCAAATCAATTGATACTAACGTGAAATAAAAATCCCTTTGTCCTATCTTGCTAAAACATTTTTCTTTTACAAACATCAAAGTAAAAGGCCAACACAGCGAGTATCTAATGGTGAGGTTATCTTGGTTGTGCAAAACATTTCCACAGTCAATTTATCGCATGGCAGGGGTCGCTTCCACCACCAGCAGACGCTCTGACTCCTATGTTGAGCAATGCTGTTCAAAGGTCCTGGGCACTAAATGTCATCTGATGATGTGCCGCTAAATAAAAAAATCTAAATCAAATCAATATTCAGTTTGATGACCATTTGCCTTTAAAATATGACCTGCAGGTACACCTGTGCAGATTTTCAAGATACCTCGCAGATGCAGTAGTTTATCTTGAGCGTGCTCACACTAAGCTTGGTTATCTTGCACCATGTCTGCACGATTGTCCCCGCTTTTCGCTGGTCTTCACTCACACTGCCCTTAATGATCTGGGCCAGAGTACACTTCAGTTTATCTTCATATGTCTACTCCTCTCTCGTGCTCACGCTTCACACCCACACATGCTCTTAAATTGTGCTCTTGCGGAGCACGAGGTTCACAGTTTTATGTATTTTGTGTCTTAATTAGGTAAGCGGTGATACACTCTCCTGTCACACATTTGTTAATTACTCTAAGTGGAGTTCTGTGTTACGGGGGTGGATAGTGATCATACAGCATGTGTGCTGCGCCCGAGTCCAGCTAAACCTTCCCCGAGCCCACTGGAAAGGTTCCAAGGAAGGGTTTGCATAAGCATGCTTGAGTACGGTACCCAGCAATCATACTGGTGAGATGAACTCTACTTTCAAGGACAAACGAACTTAACAATTTCTGTGCATATAAAGTGCTCAATATTTTTTTCAGTGTCTAGGGTCACAAAACACAGGGGAGGCTGTGTGTGACACAAAAACAACTGCTTTCTAAACCTAAAACCCTTAACTTAGACAAAGACACACACATACTGATGTCCTTCATTACCATAGAAGAACATCAGAGGCAAAACAAAAAGAAAAACAGATGTAGGTACTGTATACAGTCATTTTAACTGTCTAATGAAATTGGCAAACATATTCTCAAAACTGAATAAGAACTAATCTAATAAGAGATATCGTTTCTCACCGAAAACCCCCCAGAACACATCTCAAGGTGTAGCAATGTTCTCAATAGTAATTAATCTTTACTATCAAGAGGATTTACTTGGCAGTTTTTGTTCTGTCAGTGAAAACAGTCTAATCAGCAACAATTTGCAAACTTCTCTGGCAGCCAATGAAGCAGTTCAGATAGCTAAAATGGCAGCAAAGCTTCCCAAATTGAAATAGTGTTATCTGATGAAGAAAAATAGATCCTGCTTTTTCTGCTA
Organism: Maylandia zebra; assembly: GCF_041146795.1. Classification (NCBI taxonomy): domain Eukaryota; kingdom Metazoa; phylum Chordata; class Actinopteri; order Cichliformes; family Cichlidae; genus Maylandia; species Maylandia zebra. The sequence continues at coordinate 9,858,203 of NC_135186.1, forward strand.
TTCCCCACACGCTATGCCCCAGAGTGTGGGAAAAGGTAAATAGACAGATAGAGGCAAGTAAAATCGAAGAGCCGGATCTGTAATCATCTAACTAATAAATTACTTTGCACGTCTCTGTAGGTAGGTCCTTGCTCATAAACTTATGTCCTCTAGCATGAAAAGAACATTGTGCATGTTTGAGTAGGGATAAGAAAGACCTACAGGATGCTGAAAAAATAAACAGCTTTCATGGTGTTTTCATCTTGGTATTTATTTCCAAATGATGCTTACAGTACATGTTACACTCAGAGCTACATTCAGACAGCTCTCCCTTCACAAATGTCAAGGCCTAGCAACGTCAGCATAGGCTGATTCAGATCAGGAAAATGCATATTTACAAGGCTCAGTCATACTCGCTTTCTTTCACTATGCTTTATTAGGCCTTGGCGAAGTATTGATGCATACAATTATACTACTGAATGTGTCATGATTTTCTCTAAGTGACAGAGTTAATCAACCAGATCTGAGATTACTCAGTGGCTGTTCTGATCATGCCTCTAACCACCAGACTGGATTTTACATAGGCTCTATTTATTTTGATGGATGCAGCACATAGATTTATTGTGACATGCTGTGCAAGAAAAAACAAACAAAAAAAAACCCCACCATGAATAAACATCTTGCTCCACACTGTTACACATGATCTACCCATGACAGCATACATTATAGCATTAAACGTTATAGCTGAAAGTAAGCCAATTAGGCAACTCCACTCCACTGCTACCAACACGACATGCTAAATAATGCTAGTACAAAACATCCAAGAACACCAGCACTACATCAAGCTCGTCTAGTTGAAGTGGCGTATGTAGCGGGAGCTTGAAATTGTCCATTAATCCCAGAGCTTTCACTTTTTCATTACAGCTCTCCAGTCACAAATTGGAAGGGACAAATGATTGGATTACACTTGGTATAACTGAAAAAAGAAATAATTTCGCCTAGTGATTTATCTTACCCCTGCAAATGAATAGTACTGACAATTAGACTAACTGAGGATTCTAATACAGAGCCAGTAACCCAACTTCATCCCCGGGGTTTCCTCCACGTCTACTCTCTACCACACTTTAACCGGAATTCTGGCTGGAAGAAATTAAAAAGAATAAAGACATCTCAAATTTTAGCACTGAGTAAAACTATAAGTCTGCCAGAGGTGGACTCCCACCAAATTCTTTAATCATTATTAAAATTTTGTTCTGAAAACAAATAGTGTCACGACTGGGGCGGCAGTCGTGTGGAGGTGAGAAGGAGGATCCAGTGGTGGAGGTGCAAGTGAGATTTATTTACAGCGAGCAATAACCAAGATGTGGGCAGAACCAAAACATAGCCTAAACTGGGAAAACTAACACAAACAGAGGACACGGGGCGAGGAGCAGAGCGACGCGGTGAAACACGGAATAATGCTGGGTACACAGAAGATTCATAGAGAAACACAGACAACACAACGAGGAGCACAGGCAGACATGCAGTATAAATACACACACCAGGTAATTAGGAAATGGCACACAGGAGGGGACACAGCTGGAACTAATGGGCATAACGAGACACAAACCTACAAAGTAAAACAGGAAACTCACAGACTGTTTCACAATACCAACTCGGGGACACGAACAGAACACAGAGGAAGGACACAGGTAGGGAGAATAGAACACTAAACACACAACTCAAACCCTAAGAACAAATACAAAACAGCAGAAACTGGAAAATAATAACAATAAACTCAAAGCACTGGATCAACAAACCAGGATCATGACAAATAGGCTCTGTTAATTGCATAAAATGCCATTAATAAGTCCAATAAGTGGAATTAGACACTGCTCAGTGACTGTCAAATTGTTGTGCACAAGTGTTGTCATCATAAAACCTAACATGGCAACATTGTAAAGATATAAAAAATAGGACACCACTGGCCACAGAGTGGTGCAGTAGTTAGCACTGTTACCTTAAAGCGGCTAGGTCAAGGGTTTGAATCCATCGGCACTCAGTCCAAAGACATCGATATTAGGTTTACTGGTCATTCTGAATTGGCCACAGGTATGAGGTCTTTCTGTGCTATGGGACCATTATTCTTGACTTCATGATGACATCACATCTGTCATCCAAGTTGCAGTTCGGTGCACCTCTTGGTTTTTGCAACCTCACTCATTTTGTTGCTGCCACAAAAGCACCATATGGGAAGGATACATAAATAGATTTTGTTATGTGGCAGCAATGTCACCACTGGCCTGTGATCCTGCCTTTTGTTGTTACAGCTGGGAAATGCTCCAGCTGCCTAGAATTGGTAGAAGTGTAAGAAAATGGTTGGGGGGGAAAAAGATGAAAGTCATTGTGGTTGGCTGAGTATCAGTTGTGCAATTTCAACCATTTAAAATCTGATCAATACAAAATATAAAAACACTGAAGGACCCTGAATATTTTCTGATTCCACACTACTCTCACTACACTTACTCAGAGTTCATATATAGTGTGGCAATGGCCGTGTCACTGGCCAGTATTTTACACATTATTGAGTTTTAAATTTTCAGTATGGCAGTGCAGGCAGATTCCATGGTGGTTTCAACATGGTGAATAAAATCTATAACATGGACTTGAGTGTTCTGCTGCACTGCTCTGATCTAGTCCTTCATACTTGATGATTTGTCTCCTTTATGAAAAGAAATGGTGTTAGTTAATTTTACTCTATAACAACTTTGGGTTAATTTGCTTGGAATCAGATTTATTTGTTGCAGTGTCAAGAGGTCCATACAGAAACATTTTTTCCGCCATCAGCAAAATATTGGGTTGTTAGCAGCATCTCTCATAAATACATTCTTATTGCCACACACTCGGTGATAAACTTGGAGATATAAAACTGATCTATTGGTTGCCAGTCATTCAGCAGCATTAAAAACTGTCATTAAATCATAATTAATTCTACACGAAGAAACAAAAGACTTGGTTATTTTAATCATATATATTTATAATTCTCAACTTGGAGAAACAGTGAGATAAATAGACACTGGAGAGATAATTGCCTGGGAAAAAAATGTAGCTGCTATTGAACACAGACTCACACAAACAATACTACATAATAATTAGAGGGAACATGTCGCCACTGTAGTGATAAACAACTCTGAGATTGTATATCTGGTTAAATTGAAATTAATTCGCTTAAAGGGATCCAGTTTGTAGCTGTGGCTGTCACACTAAAGACGTTTTCTACTATCCATGTATAGGTGGCATTTTTGTTTTACTGTCAGGTCACTTTGAGAGTGGCAGCTGCAGAATGATGATCTCTTACTGATTGGCTTGCCACTAACAGATTTAAGAGCTTCACACGAAGTCTTTAGGGATCGAAAATGGCCTCAGAGCGGCTCTGAAATGATCCATGGGCTATTGGGTTATTAATGTCAGCACTCTGACATTCATAGACATTCTGTAAAGGCCTGACTCAACTGAGCTTAGCATGGTTAACACCCTGTGACTCACAGGTTTCCAAAGCAGATAGCTGAAGTTATGTAAATAGAGGCTATTTCTGCAGTGCTTCTCACATCAAATCCTTTTAAATGATGCGGTTTTCTCATGTACCAAAACAACAATAGATACATCACTTTTTTTTCATCAGTAATAATAGTAGAAAAAGGTGATCACTAAACTGTAGAAGTCATTCTCTGCTGATGATCTACCAAGACTGTGGCACTTGAGATATTTCAGTCTGAACCAAAGTCACTGTCACGGCTGGCGGAGGGAGCCGTGTGGTGTGGAGGAAAAGGAGGACCCAAAATGCAGCAAACTGATGATACGAGTGACGTTTATTTTCAAAGGTGGCAGTGGCAAAAAACAGGCAACGAAGCATGAGTAATGACAAACCTAAACTGGGAGAAACTAAAGAGCAAACCTGAAATCTTACAAAACGGAGAGCGGAGCAGAGAGACGCAGACCAAGGACCAGGATACCAAGAAACACAGACGAGCCGACAACGAACACAGACCGACACCCACTATATATACACACACACACAAGGTAATCGGGTAATCGCACACAGGAGGGAAGAACAGCTGATCTGAATACACATGATGACTGAAGGACACAAGCTGAACACAATGACAACAGACACAGACTTTCAGAACAAAACAGGAAATCTAGAACCCGAACCGGACACAAAGGGGGGAGGACACAGAATAACTAGAACAGAGGGAAATAATCACAAAACACAAAACGCTGGGTCAACGACCCAGGACCATGACAGTCACCACAGACAAAAATGACTTCTAAACACCACCATCTCTTGTACTTTTACAGTTCCATCCCATGATAGCAATGCACAGTCCCAGACTTGCAGTCTTTTGGCAGCACCTTGAAAACTCAGCACCCAACATACATTTTGCATGTACAGTTTTTCTTTAATATTGTATGACTAGTTAATCAAAGGCTGCAGTGCAATTCATCAGCGGGTCTCAATCTTATTATCATGCTTTTTTTTTTTTTTTTTTTTTTTTTTTTGCAGAAGCCCCTACATAATAACCTCCTAAAAGCTTCCAACCCCCTAACAGTGTTTGCTGGAGCAGGTGGTCAAGCCATATACATCACAGTTAGGAAATTACTGCAACTGTAAGCTGTTCCCTTTAACCATATTTAAAAATTAACCCACCTTAATTGTCAGTTTAATGTTTAAATGGAGTTTTCAGGTTTTGCAAGGAATTGAAATGCATTTAAGATTTATAAGTAAATATAAGTGTTTAAATTTTAAATAACATTTACTTATGCTTCAGTCACACAAGCCTAAAGACCGGTTGGCAACCCCCGGGAAATTGGTTAGTGAGTGATTTCTGGCTGTTGCTGGGTGAAATCGGTCGAGCAGAGTGCAAGTGTTTCCAGAGACTACAGCATTGTTCATTCAACCCGCAAGTGGCCACAACAATTACACAGAGTTTCTTAGTTTAGTGTTTTGTTTTGTTTTTATACTTGCAACTGGCAGTTGGCAGCAAGGTTATTATCGTTAACGAAAACTAACGAAATAACGAAAACTAGAAGTGAAAAAACATTTTCGTTAACTAAACTAAACTAGCAAACAATTGGTAAAAACTAATTAAAACTGATATAAAATTGAAAATCTGAAGTCAAAACTAAATAAAAATAAAAACTAATGAAAATTGCAAAACTATTAAAACCCTGGTTGGCAGTTCACTAACCAGTTTCTAGGGCTGTGTAACTGGGGCCTTAGCAACTGATTTCACAGGGGGAATCGGAGAATGTACATTTTCATCTATCGTTGCCAGATTGTCAACACAATTAAAACATTCATAAACTTAGTTAATCTTGAAGTGAGTGACTAAAAATGTTTGATCAGTCTCCTAACTTGGGTCATGGGGTGGTCTGCAGCCTATCGCAGCTACACTGAGTAGAAACAGAGAAGCAGCTTCACCAATAATCATCAGTAAATGCAACAAACATGCCTTTGGTCAGTGGGAGTGATTCCCAAAGTGTTGGCCAGGGACCCCTGGTTGGATGCAAAGGTAGCACAGGTGAGCTGTAGTAATAAGAGAAATTGAGTTTGTAATTACTTACAAGTCTGTAGAGCTACATACTTATTTTTATGACAACTACATCAAAACTGGTAATAGGAGGCAGTGATTTGATATTACTCATTACCCCGACTTCAGTTTACTGCTCTTAGAAGCTTGTGTTCAATTGGCAGATTGGTCACACACTGGCCTTCCCATTGTATAACCAACAGTCTGTGTTGTTCAAGTTTTTTAAATAAAATTGGGTGGGACCCATGGGATTTCTTTGGTTTTTAAGTGGGCTGCAGCATGGTTGACTTTGGGAATGGCTGACCTAGAGGAACCCCAAAGAGGGACAAAAAGAGCATGACTTTGTAAATAAGTGCCATCAAATGCATCAAAAAAGTATCAACATCTGAAACAAAAAGCCAAAAGTGAGTTTTAACTATTCAGACACTTCCTTTAAATATGCGCCATATTGATGTGAGAATATGACGTAGTATGCTGGACTGGAAGGTTATAAATCTTTTTAGTTGCTAAAAGGGGTCAATAATCGGAACAGGTCAATAAACTTCATGGATTAAGTAATGCCCCTTTTACAGGCACTGTGGCATTCGAGACTGTGAGACTTCCATGCAACAAAGTAAACTTTTATCATTACAGCCTCCTCTAGATTTGTTATTGAGCATTTCACAAGCCATGCAATCATCTGCTAATGGCAAGTCTATGTGAAAAGCACATTGCTGAGCTCTTATGGGACTGGGCTGATTTTCCCACCCTGGTCCCTAGTTACATCTACAGGTTATTGACTGCAGTCACAGACAACCTACGATCAATACATGAGAGCATTAAAGCCATTGCCACGGCTGTTGCAATTTCATTGATCCCGTATTGTGTTCCACAAAAGGTTACAGAAATGGAGTCTTGGGCAACTGGCAGGGCAGCCGTGCACAGGCAATTTCAATGAGCAGGAAAGGGTTCTCTGTGAGTGCTTGATACTCTGTTATTTTCACATTTCTCCAGGAGTCTTTTTTACTGAAAAACAAACAATTGCACTGTAAATTTTCTCTCTATACAAAGAGTACTCTATTTGAAAGATAATCACCTGATGTTGAGGTAATTTATGCTTAATATCTTTGTTCCTTTGTTATGAATGTAGGGTCTGTTTTCTTTTGCTAACAGAATACAGCACTATGGCATAAACATAGTAATACAGACCAAATTCCAACGTTGTCCAGGTCATAGGTCAAGTACGACACAATGCCTTTCTCAGCTTTGGCAATGTTATTGTGTTCCTCAACAGCATAACGACCGTGTTAACCACTGTAAATCATACAGCTGGAAACCTGCCTGTGATGTGAACTGTGGTACTTGTCACTGGGTATAACAGAACAGTCCACTCATTGGAAACAACCAAGATACAGATGCTGAATCCACACAGTACACAGCATCCTCTGCCTAATGCATTTTCACTACATGCAGGAAGTTAAGTAGCTCTAATGCAGGCTGGCACATTAGTCCAGCAATAAAGGGAACATTTACATACAGTTCTGTCACGGCGTAAAAGCATTTTGCTGTACCTGTGAGGGAAGATGTGTATTTATGTAATCTGCCATAATGGCTGCTACATTTTGGTGACCATCACTACTGACAGCATTTTGATGGCCACATCTATAGGTCATACAAGAATAATGAACTCTAAGACAAGTGCCTGAGTGCTCCTGGTGGGAGCACTCAAAAAAAAGGAAGTACTTTGAGCAATTTCAGTTTGACTTGTGCACAAAAGTCAATATAAAAAGTTCAAATTGTGCACATTTAGCTGTCTGTACCATCACTTACTTGACTTCTATAAGTAATTTATTGTCGCAAATAGTATTATTATTTTGCTGTGAAGATGTTTTTTTTTCTTAAATAGGAAAACAAATTTATTATATAAATGTTTAAATAAATGCAACACTGCCATTGCTGCTATTAAAGCCTTGTAATGAAGAAAAACGTTTTTTTCCATCATACAATTAATCTTGCAAAACATCTGATTAACACAAGCAAATATATTCAACAAGTCTGGGAAGTTTTATAAAATGCTCCCAGCAGGATTTATTGACAGACATTTAATACAATCAAAACCACTGACAAGGGAAGAAGAGTTTAAAAACCAGTGGAAACTCCGGCAAACACTAAATCCACTAAATCAGAATTAGATTGATAGAAACGTCTTTTTGCATATTCACGTCGATGGGTCCCACTGACTTGTTTCCATCCAAGGAGAAGGTAAACACTGTGCTAGTCAACAGCTGATGGAGGACAAGATGAGCCGTGTCTGCCTGGTTCATTGTGGACTCAGGTGTTTAAGGCCCGAGCAGCTGTTCTAAGGCCAGCTTCATGCTCAGTTGCTCTGCATGGCTCTGCCGCTCTCCAGCTGAGACAAGGCCTGTTGTCTGTGCTATATTTGATACCACAGTGAGTAATTAATAAGGTTCTATTAATAACAGTGGGAGCTGTAAAAGATCCCCTTTTCTTTGCTGCTCTCCTCTGCAGCTTTTGGTACAGCCCAGCAGCCCTATTCACTGCTGTTATTAAGCCAATGCACGCAGAGCCACTGGGATGAAAATGCGCACTTTATTTCATGGACTGTTTTATCTCCGTCTCATTATTAGAAGGGATGTAGCAGTAACCAAAGAGATTAAGTTTTAAATCTATCCCTTTATCCAGGTGCACGAGGAAATGATTTAACTGAGCTGGACATGGAAGGGAAATATCAGGTAATAAAGAAAACAGATATTGTGTTGTGGATTACATCGCCGTGACGAAATTCTGCAGAAATCATAACAGATTTGGCACTAAGACTTCAAGTGGTAATGACTGAAAGAGTGACACAGATGCATGTTTGGTAAATAGTACTACTTTAGTATCCACTTTACTGTCACCATTTTTCTAAGAAGTGATTAAAATTTGACAGCTGGATGTCCAGATCTGTCCCGTTGGGCTGGTTAAGAAATTTGGCATGAACATGTTAGGATTACACACACACAGCAGATGCATTTTTAATAAAACACTTAAGCATAGCTTCACAGCACAGAAGCAGGAAATCTCACATTACATTCAGGTGAAAGGTCTCCCCCCTGGCATGTAAATATAAAAGTATTAAATATTATAAAAGTATCTTTGTCACGATCTGAGGAGGCAGACCGTGCGGTGGTGTGTGTGGTGGACCCCGGTGCGAACACACGAGAGTAGACTGGAGTAAACTTAACTGAAAGCGAGCCTTTATTGTGGCTGGTGACAAGGAGTGCAGATAAGGCAGAAACGCAGTGACAAACTAAACTATGACTAAACTGGGAAAGTAAAACTAGGAAAAACTATGAATACTAACAGAGGTGGGACCAAGTCATTGTTTTGCAAGTCTCAAGTAAGTCTCAAGTCTTTATCCTCAAGTCTCAAGTCAAGTCTCAAGTAATGTCAGGCAAGTCAGAGTCGAGTCTCAAGTCACTGGTGTAAAAGTCCGAGTCAAGTCACAAGTCTGAAACTTTGAATTTCAAGTCCTTTCGAGTCTTTAAAAAAAAAACGAAAAAATAATGTTGCAGTTATGCTAAATGTAAATATTAGACCATGTAATTTTTAAATCTGTGTTTTTCTCAACACATGACAAAATAGTGAACTTAAAAAATATACACAAATTGTGAAATTGCACCTCTTTAGAATGCAGCTCAATTAAACCTAGCTCCAAGAATAATTTTCACCGACAGTTCTGAGATAAGCTGCATGTTATTTTGGATGCGGTTGTAGGACCGGCTTTAAAATCGCATGACAAAAATATCATACACATTAAAAAAAAAACTGTATCACCAACGTAGCCTGGAAAACATTTGCTAGTTAGATGAAGTCAGCTATCTCATATTTATATGCATATTTATAAGCATACGGTTCTTGGAGTGAGTGCATACACTCATGAAGTTTAGTAACTTCCGGTCACTGCAACAAGCCCAGGTACAGTTTACCGCCGGATGGGTGCAGGACCTTGAAACGCACCGTGTAGAACGAAAGACCATCGTACGTATCATAAAAGTTTACCAGTCTCACAAATCGTCATCATAAATACACATTCCTTAACCGTTTATTAATAGGACCTTTGAGCTCAACGGTAATTAATTAGTAGTGGAAATAATTTCTGGTACCCATCACAGAAATGTAGCAGTGACAACAATATTGTATGCTGTAATCGTACTGGGCAATTAGTGATACAAAACAACTGTTTTATCCTGTGAATAAAAGTATATGTTTTTGTCAATGTACCATAATAACAGAAGCGAAACGCAATATTGTGTCAGGACAATTCACTATTTATGCACAATAAATAAAGGAGCATAGCGCGACAATTTCTGTTCAGCGCCAGACTTGCTTGTAACCTATATCACTAATTATGTTATGAAAATGACGCATTAACTACAACAGCAGACTGACCTTTGTGGAAATGCTTGGAGCAGACTAACCTGTGAGCTGGAGTGTTCTGGGACGTTATATTTGATCTTTGAATGGCTGCAATCCAGACCATCCGTCGCCTGTTTGTCACTTCGGAAACATGGCTCGAACAATTTCTCTTAAACGTCGTAATCCGATAACAACCGATCTCTTTACCCGTCGGCTTCCCGTGGCTGTCATGCGACCGGCTATTGCAGTTAATAATACAACAGCTTCTTGACATTTTTGTGTTTCTTTTTATCGCTGTGTAACTGATTTTAATTGAAAGCCTGTGCGCTAGTACTTCTTGCCACGAGTTCCCAGAATCCTTTGCGGTTCTACCCGTGAATGACGTCACATTTTCAATCTCTATATAATATGCGTGTTAAATTTTATATTTGGGGTGAAATATCAAGTCTTTTCAAGTAAACCGGTTCAAGTCCAATTCAAGTCCCAAGTCATTGGTGTAAAAGTCCAAGTCAAGTCACAAGTCTTAGAACATTTTTTCAAGTCAAGTCTAAAGTCATAAAATTAATGACTCGAGTCTGACTCGAGTCCAAGTCATGTGACTCGAGTCCACACCTCTGAATACTAAGACTGGCTGTGACAACATGGAGGGTGGGAACACAGACAACGCAACACAGACTACATGAAACACAGAGACTAAATACACATGAGGGATGATCAGGGGAAGTGGCCACACATGGGAGCACAGCTGACACACATGAACCTAACGACAGGACAGGAGAGGTGAAACTAAATACACTGACATTGAATACAGACTTTCAAAGTAAAACAGGAAACATGGAGATTAGACATGACATGAACTAAACATAACCACGCAGACATGACGCATGAACCAGGGAGACTTAGTAGAGGGGGAGATGACATAAACAACTAAGGAACAAGACTAAACAGCAATCTAGAAATTAACTAGGTGAGCTAAACTAGGGCACAAATGAATACAAAAGATACATATAAGAACTCAAACACTGGGTCACAGACCCAGCCCATGACAATCTTATTCCCCATGAGAGGCGATGTTCTTTTTCTGTTACTGTAATATCTTCTGTGCGTCCCTGAGATCTAGTGGTAAATGTCAACACAGGTTTCAGTGACTTGCTGCACTTGGCCCGCATTGACCGATTAAAGAACCCTTGGCAAGGAGAGAAAGCTACCTGGGCTGTGGTTTTTAAAATGAGTGACCTCGACTCAGTCCTGAGATTCCCTGGCTTCGCTTTTTGACAAAACTGGATGAGCTATGATTCATAATCCAATTGTCCCTCAAGACTAAGTAATGCTGGCCAAAACCACAAAGCCAGGGATCGTACAATATTACCATGGCAGTTTGTCTAAAATAAAAATTGATTTTAAAACGGCACCCATTAAAAATAGATGCTAATCTGGTAGATGAATCACAGCGTGTCACGGCAGTAGATTATTCTGATATGTCTTCATTTATTTTGAGTGGGCAGCTATCATGGAATTTAAATGCCATTGACAGTTGCCAAGTGCCGGTAAAACATTTTACAAATGTGAAAAGCAGGAAATGAGTGTGGGCTGAGAGAGCTATTGAGTGGTGATGCAGTGACAGTTATTTCTGCCCAAGCAATGACTGGCTGCCCACTATATTGGCACTGGGAAGCCAAATCAGTGAGCTGGCCTTAGGCTACAGAGCACAGTTGTTGCCATGGTAAAAGGATTATCTCTGAATAAAACCGTCCATTCTCCTGAATTGGATGGACAGTTGTTCTAGCAGGTAACCTTTAAGTGCATTTCTTCTCCCTTCCTGTCAAACTTGTATTTCTTCAAGTTTCTTCTCAAATCAGGAGTACCGATAAACTGAGGCAAAAAATAAACACATCTAGTTATGCATGGGTATCTCTAGCTTAGTGTTAGTGTGATGATGATGATAATAATATTGAATGGTAAATGAGCCTGTATTTGTATAGCGCTTTACTAGTCCCAAAGCGCTTTACACTACATTCAGTCATCCACCCATTCACACACTGGTGATGGCAAGCTACATTGTAACCACAGCTGCCCTGGGGCGCACTGACAGAGGCAAGGCTGCCGGACACTGGCGCCACCGGGGCCTCTGACCACCACCAGTAGGCAACGGGGGAAGTGTCTTGCCCAAGGACACAACAACCGAGACTGTCGGAACCAGGGCTCCAACCGGCAACCTTCCGATTACAAGACGAACTGCCAACTCTTCAGCCACGATCGCCCGTATTCAAGACTAAAAGACTGAAAATGGAGAGATTCTCTTTATTTAGCTGGAGGGCATGGTCTTGTACAGCTGTTTTCTTTCATAGCATCCACATTTTTCCAAGCATGATGATGTCTTGAATGAATTATGGGCAGTTTGCAGTTATTTCTTTACAGTTCAGGCATCTACAAGATTTAATAATATGTGACAAGTGTATTTCTTCTCTCAAAGATCTCAGGGAAATAAATAATAATCACCGTTTATTTATTTATAGCTTACAGAAAACAACAGAGGCTGACCCAAAGTGCTTTAGAGGCAGGTGCATTTACATTTCAGGTTTCAAAAAAAGTTTGGAGACCTGCAAACGCTACATGCAAAGCTGAAAGCTGTTGTTTTATCTAATTACTGAGGAAAGTAATAATCACATTGATTTAGTGGTCATTTAAATGTGTTCAGAATCTGCACTTTGATGATGATTTATCCCATAAGTCATGACATACTGGTTTCCTCTAAATTATCTGCTTTAAAAAGCTTTAAAAGTTAAAAGTATTACTACCTGAAATACTGGCCTTGCATTTACTTGGTATCAGATCAATACCCAAATCGCACAGCACTCCAGTCTGCATACGAATGCATCCATGGGCAACATACTGAACCCAGAGTTGCTCCCCATGCGTCCCCCATGAGTGTAAGCACGAATGTTAGATAGTGTTCTGAAGTATAGAAAAAAACACTTGTATGAATGTGTGTGTATGTGTGTGTGTGTGATCAGGTGAATGAGGTTTGTAATAAAAAGGTGCTTTGAGTGCTCCATTAGTGTAGAAAAGTACCAGTCCATTTACCATTCTCTCACTGGCTGGGCCCTAACCAACTCTCAAATGTGATCTCGGTAAAATCTTTGCATGGATTAAACAGCAAGCATCATATTTTAAAGTTGCAGGCAGATAGATTTTGCAGACTTTGGACAGAAATATATCACGTTTCTCTTACATTTTACTCTTAATCTAATATTCATAGTCCTCAAGAACGCAGATAAAAATCACATTTTAAGTTAAATATGAACGCATTTGTTAGGATACAGTAAAATGCATACAATACACTGTCATCACTCCCAGCTTTTTACACTAAGTGCCATTCAGCCACCCCTGATATGTTTAATTATAGCAGTGTTTAGCTGTGGTCACCTTTGCCTCTTCTACCTCTGTCTGTGAAATTAGCATTCCATCCACAGGCATATAATAAGCATAAAAAATTCTTTGTGCATGTCTGAACAAATTGCAGAAGTTGCAGTGTCTCTGCTCCTTTCAATATCCGCACACATCTGAAGTGTTTGTTTGGCAGTCTGAGGTTAACACGCCACCAGTACAGATCAGCTAAAGAGCTGAGCCAAAGGGCTTTAATGTAGCTGCCGATTTTTGCACTGAGACAAACATAAAACACGTCTTGTATAACATAAACCAGGATGTACTGCTAATGAGCAAGAAACGGATGAAAGCATCAAATGATGGACGATAAACAGCTTTAAAGGAAACCGCTCAGTACACAGCAGATAAAGATTAAAAAGATACAAAAAGCCTATGAACTGATAATGGATGTTTATTTAATTTTATTTCTTCACAAAATGGTTTTAAAAAGGACTTCTAACTCAAAAAGACTCTGAAACCAATTCCAATCTAATTCTGTTATCTAATAGGCCTGAAGACATGCAGGGCTGAAACCTTCACCCCTATAGTGGTAAAAGTAGGTGCCTCGTTTTTAAGGGTGCTTTGCTGGCGTGGTGTGGGTAAACACACCCTCTGACATGGAAAGATCACAGTAATACAAAGCTGTTCCGGATACCCAGCACATTCTGATCGGTGTGAACCCTTCACGAATTTGCGTGTCATCCTTGCGCAGGGGCCATGCTAATCTTCTCTGTATCGTTCCAATTTTAGTATATGTGCTACCGAAGTAACATCCATAGTGCATGAGGCGTCACTGAATGGTTTGACAAGCATAAACATTATGTGAATGATGTGTGGTATGGCTGCAGTATGGCTTTTTCAGTAGTATTCAACAGACTTTAGGAGCTTAGGATGCTGAGATTTTTGCTGGGAGTTTGAGCTTCCAGGAATGAGGAAAAGAGGAAGACCACAGTGAAGATTCATGGATGTAATGAAGGATTACATTCACAGGGCTGGTGTAACAGAGGAGGTTGCTAGGGTGAGGAGGAGGAGGAGAAGAAGACGAAGACGAAGATGAAGACGAAGAAGAAGAAGAGCAGCACATTGAAGCTGTTTTCACAGCACAAAGTGACCCAACACCTTATTCTATTGGAATTTCCATTCAATTGTCACCTGTCTTTATAGTCATACTTAAAAAGCAAGGACAGAGTAGTCTTCAATTTCTTAAACAACAAAAGAAGGAAGAAACCAAGAGCTGTATGCATTCATTGTATCAAGTGCAGCTCCTCATCTTGTTCAGACTTCAAGTAATCAAACACTTCACTGAAAAAGTGACAAAAATTGGAGAGCTGCATATATGCTAGACTATGATGTCATCATTATCCACGAGGATAAACACAGCTCAGCAGCACTTACAAAATGTAGCTGGTGACAAAGATCCATCTCTTCATATTACTGGTTGTAACTGCAGAAAACAGTCATTGTCCAATTACCACGACTTTTTCATTTGTTATGGATTTTTATTTGTATTTTGTTCTTTACGCTATACGCTGTCATTGCATGTTGTTAAATGCAGTCAGTGGCAATTTCAGGAAACAGACTGAAGCTGAGCATTTAAATATGTGGTGGTCATTCATGTTGTGAGGCTGGACAACACAGGTTATTATCAGGATGTCATGGCACTGGTGGCCCCCCTCGGTGCTGTAAGAGGCTTGATTGTCAAGTGTAAGCAGAATGCTTTAACGCTGAAACTTTTTTGGTTGGAGAGGGAGACAGCGTGCTAAGTGAAAATGCTGGCTAAGAGTCAAGTGGGATGGGACTCCAGAGCAGCACTTAATTGCTTTGCTGCAGTCGTGGTTGACTTGGGGACACCAGGGGACACATATGCCCAAGGAAGAGAAGAATGCTTTCATAGGTATGGGATTACAACTCACGGGGGAACTGAGGCCACACTAAACAAACACTGCATTGATGAAATCCTGTAATTCTCAAAAAAAATAGCACAATCTGTCAGGCAGAATACCCCAGAGACGAGGGATTTGTCAAAATGGGTAGTCAGAGTTTGTTTTGTTTTTTACTTTATTCTCTTTGTTGACTTTATGATGCAATGGGGATATTTTGGCACTGTTTTTAACCAGCTCTAGAGATGGCAATGTATGTGGGCTCAGAACACTGCTTCTCTCTGAAGTGAAAAAGCCTAACAAGCATGTCATTAATGACCATGAAATACTGTACACACATCGTTGGACCCTGGAGGATAAGTTCAACAGATTGACGTGAAACTCATATTCTTGCCTCTGGCAAGGGTGACGTTTTTGGATCACAAACAGATCAAAACTATTCACCATAGCGATAAGAAGGTGGTAGCTTCATGCTGACTTTAAATTTAAGTTGACTAAGGTTCTAGTCTGAAGACCTTACCACTCTGGTTCTTGAAACTTCATTCCTATTGACATTTTGATTTTCAACCATGCAGTCATCTTCTTTTCCACCTTCATCTCGTCCTTTTGTAGAAAGTTTGATCTGAAGTGTCCATCAGCCGCCCCTAACTCTACTAAACACGTCTTATTTGCATAAAAATTCTATGGTCCAAAGTTTGGACTTGTAGAAAGATTGCTGTGAAATTTAAGTTTTGTATATATCAAATACTACTCATGCTTTATTTTGCAGTGAAATTTAACAATATGATATTTACCACCAGTGATCTTTTGCAATGTTTAGTTTTTTTGTAATAGAAGTTTTCAGTAGAAATTTTGTGGGGGCAAATATAGCAGGAGTGCTGGATGTTTACTTTGTATTTTAACTAATCAACATTCAGATATTTCTGGATGTCTCTGTCTCAAATTACAGAACCTGATTCATGTTGATGGTAAGAAAAACCTGAAAATTTGAGGTTTTTATCTTTTTTAGTTTTTGATATTTGTGTTCAAACACTGCCTCAGATTCAACGTGCAAGACAAAATAAAGCCTGAAAGTGGGTGTACAGGCCATTTTTCAAACAAAACATCTTGAAAACTATTTGATATCCATCCATCCACCTATCCTTTTCAGGATCACGCGGGGCGCTGAAGCTTATCCCAGCTGTCTTAGGGCGAGAGGCAGGGTACACCCTGGACAGGTCAGTCTGTCGCAGGGCTAACACATAGACAGAGACAACCATTCACTCTCACATTTACACCCATGTGCAATTTAGCGTTTCCATTTAACCTATCCCCACTAACTGCATGTCTTTGGACTGTGGGAGGAAGCTGGAGTACCCGGGGAGAACATGCAAACGCCACACAGAAAGACCCTCACCTGATGGTCGAATTGAACTCAGGACCTTCTTGCTGTGAGGCTCAGCAATCATTAAATATGTTGGACCATAAAAATCTTTGTGCAAATCCGAGACAGTTGAGCAGAAAAACCTTCTGATTTGAGATGATCGTTTTTTCTATCGCCAAGCATCTGGATTCCTGTTTCAACTGTTGCCTACATGCTTTGGTTAGCTTAGTCAATCTCCTGCACATCAATAAATAATATCCTTTACTTACATACAGGATCTCTGTCCTCTAACTAGTCTAGTTAGAAACATGACTTGCTAAAGTTAAAATTAGCTTCAAAACATCCACCTCATAAACATCTGCAGCGAGCGGTCTCTCTTGTAGATCTGAAGGAGAAACATCATAATTTATTATGTTTAAATGTATGGGGATCTTGATTTGAAGAGCTGCATATCATTCTGAATGGCAACTTCATCATAATTACTAATCTCGTCTTCAAGGTCTGTTTTTTGTGTGCTCATTAGAGATGCCTGATGAAGTTCCCAATCAATATGCAGATTAGGAGCACATCAATTTGTTTTGATTCCTCTGTCATCATTTTTTTTCTTCAGTACGCTGAAATGCTAGAGTGAAGATGTCAACACTACAGATTTATATCTGTTCCTGAGCAGTACGCTGAATGATGCATGTTTGCGGTTTGATTACAGTTGATGTCACGGGCATGGAAAGTGTGTGTGTGTTTTTTAGAGAGAGATTTGTTCCACTTTTAAAATTTGCCTGGCCGTGCATTAAAAATGAATGCCACTCATTCTAAAAATTATTTCTTTCTTTTTTTTGGTAGGTTTATTTATTCTAAGGTTCAGTTGCCCTCTTTCTGTCCTATCAGTCCTGTCACGATTTTTACAAAATAATGTAACAGCATGGAGCAATGTGAAAAATCAAAGCCCCAGAAACAAAAACAGTTCTGCCACCATAAGTATCTAAATCCATAGAGTGTGTTTCACAGCTCCCGTCCTGCTCTAAGCCATGTGAATCAGGCTTATTTGAACAGGATATTTCGGAGTTATCAGCGTTACCAGTACCACCCAAAGAAAACAGATGTATATCAGTAATATCTGGTTTCCCTACTTTTTATCGTGTGCGGGTTTTATTGTTTTGAATACAGTAATTTATTTTTTTTTTCATTTTCATTTCTTTCCCATTTTTATATGTGGGTTTCTGTTTTATGTGAGCTCATCAAAAAAAAAGAAAAAGAAAATCAGATATTGAAACTGTGATAAGAAGTCCAGCAGACTATTATACTGGCTAATATTTCTTATCACAGGTACAGTGGGATCGAAACTTTCTCATACTTTTGTGTAAATTTTTTAGAAAGAAACAGCAATCCTGTATGAACACATTTTTTTTGACATTGACATGTTAAGGCTTTTGTCCAAAAGGTCAAATATTTCCAATTTTAGTGAAAATTCAGGTAACGTACAGAACAAACTTAGAGTAAGACTGCAACAGTGGCAACATTATAGCTAAAGTAGCAGAAGTAGAGAGGATTACATTTGCAAATTATGGCTAGACTGAAGATTTCTAGAAGGGGGCAGTATGAAGCTCTAAAGAGCCTTGTGAAAGCTACATTATTTGTATCTGTCACAATCAGACAGATTAAAAGTGACCACACTATCTGAAGGTCGCTTTGTTCACTACAAAAAAAAAGAAAAGCAATAGAGAATCTTACTGTAATGACTGTTGCATAGCTATGTATGTTTATTCCATAACTCCTCCTAATCTCCCAATCTGGGTGAAACCTACTATGTAAACTGCCAATTGTACGAGAATTATCAAGGTCTATTTAACTTTAGGGAATTATTTTTAAAACATTCAAATCTTTACAAATTATGATTTAATGAGGAGAGATCATTAAAAGGAACTGAACATGATTTATTGATATACAGAATTCAATTAAGCTATTTGGCAATTAGACTTTGAGAACTGATCAGAGACCTCAGCAGAAGGGAATCCCAGCGGTGTCCGGATGTAGTCTACACACTGGTGGTGAAGATGAAGATGGAGGCTTGGATGGAGGCTGAGTAACATGGGAGAGGCGGAGAAGAGGAGGAGGTGGGTTGCACCAAGGCGTTTGCAAGGCAGAGTGACAGATGAGCAATGGGATTCAGAGTAAGGGGAGCAGAGGTTGATTAGCCTGAAGAAGGCGGGCAGAAAGATGATTGGACTAAACCAGTGATGTCAGCAAAGAGCTCGACAAGGTAATGTGTACATTATTTGGAAATACCAAACAATTTTTAGTGCAGTGATACTTTTGGGTCACTGTAAATGTGTTGTCATGCATAGCTGTAAATAAGTGTTCATCACTGATATTATTAAGATATACATGATATTGTGGCATGCAGAGTAATTTTTACAAAGAAGCTCACAGAGAGAGATTGAGCTTGTTATTCAACCCCAAGCTGGTAGGGGGAGCTCTTTATTACAACACTTGCTGATGCTACACTGTGCTTTGAGGGTCATTAACAGCATAACAGAACTCACTTATGGTTGCATTCATTCTATAAAACAATAACTGTAAGTGACTTTGAACCGCAGTACAAACACAACATTCAAGATAACAGTTAAAAGTAGTGTAACCATAAACAATAAAACAAGAACATCTAAATAGCAGCACATGTCCCAAGGCATGATGGGAGAGAACTAGCTGTTCCCCCAACACGCCACACAGCCCCCACCTGAGTGGTTAGCTGTCCCCAGCAACCGGCATGTCCATAGCAAAGTCTCTGAGGTGTTGGGGAAGGCGACGGCTTCGTTGAGGACGTTCCGTGGGTCCCCCAGCTGCCTCTGAGGCCAGGTTGGGGGCCTGCAGTTGAAGCTGGGACCCTGACGCCTCCCTGGATGGACTCAAGGGCTGATAGGGTGCCAGGCGATCACGATGGAGTACGACCACCCTGTTCCGTTTGACCAGCCGCACCCTGTAGACCACGTCGGACAGCCTCTCAAGAACAGTGCAGGGTCCAACCCACTGGCTCATCAGTTTGGGAGAAAGCCCTTTTTTCCTCTCCGGGCTGTAGACCCACACATGCTGACCGGGAGAAAGTCCTTCCCCCTTGCAGCGGGTATCATAAGCTCGCTTCTGCCGGGAGCCCGCATCTTGGAGAGCCTGCCTGGTCAACTGATGCACCTCTCGGAGCCAGGCGAGGAGGTTGTGGAGGTAGTCCAACCCGGGGTCCCCGCACACTTCCTGCTCGGGAGGGGATCCAAACACCAAGTCCACTGGGGTACGAAGCTCATGACCGAACATCAAGGCCGCTGGAGTGCACTTAGTAGATTCCTGGACTGCAGAACGGTAGGCCATTAGGACCAGGGGAAGGTGTTGATCCCAGTCACGCTGCTGGCGGGAGGTCAGGATAGCAAGCTGGGTGGCCAGGGTGCGATTGAAGCGTTCCACCAACCCATCGCTTTGGGGGTGCAGTGGTGTCATCCGGGTCTTCCTGATACCCAGCCACTGACAGACCTCCTTGAACACCGCAGCCTCAAAATTCCGGCCCTGGTCACTGTGCAGTTCCTCTGGTACCCCGAACCGGCAGAACATCTCGTTGACCAGACGCTCAGCAGTGGTAACAGCACTCTGGTCAGGGACTGCATAGGCCTCAGGCCACTTAGTGAAGTAGTCCATGGCAACCAGGACGTAGCGGTTCCCCTGGTCAGTGGTGGGGAAGGGTCCCAGGATGTCCACACCAACCCGCTCCATGGGAGCCCCCACCTGATACTGCTGCAAGGGGGCATGAGAGCGTTGGGAAGGCCCTTTCTGAGCCGTGCAGGCATCGCACCGATGGACATGGAGCTCTACGTCCTGGCGTCACCCGGGCCAGTAGAACCGAGACCGAAGTCGCCGCAGTCTTGGTAACTCCAAAGTGTCCTGCCCCCGCTGCACCATGGACCAGCTGGAGCACCCTGGACCGCAACTGTTGAGGTACCACGAGCTGGAAGACCTCACGGTGACCCCCGGGAGCCTGCCAGCGGCGATAGAGGAGGCCATTTCGGTTTGTGAGGTTGGCCCATTGGGAGTAGAGAGCCTTGGTCTCGAGGTCCAGTGCAGATACCTCTGGCCATGATGGTCTCCCAATCCAACACTGAACCCGGGAAAGGGCAGTGTCTTGGTTCTGGTCGTGTTGCAGCTGTTGGGGATCCATGGCCTCCAGACCCTCAGTATCCCCTGCGGCGGACTGGACCTGAAGACTGCTACAATGCCCACCTGGAACAGAGTCATTCTCAGGGCCGCCCTGTGGTGACGCGATCACTGAAGTCATGCCCTCCCGGTCCTCCAAGCGTTGGCAGTACCTGCACTGTTTTTCCTCACAAGGGCGTCGGGAAAGGGCATCTGCATTGGTGTGGAGACGTCCCGCCCGGTGACGAACCTCAAAGTGGTAATCTTGCAACGTCTCCAACCACCGGGCTAGCTGTCCCTCCGGTTCTTTAAAGCTGAGCAGCCAAGTGAGGGACGCATGGTCTGTGCGCAGGAGGAACTTCTTCCCGTAGAGGTAGGATCTGAAATGGCGGAGACCCAGGATGATGGCCAGCAGCTCTCGACGGGTGACACAATAGTTCCTCTCCGGTCTGCTGAGAGAATGGCTGTAGTAGGAGATGACCCGCTCCCCCTCAGGGCCTTCCTGCGACAGTACAGCCCCCACCCCTGTGTTGCTGGCATCAGTGTCCACAACAAAAGGGAGCTGCAGGTCTGTGTAGGCTAGCACCGGTGCCTCAACCAGTGCAGATCGGAGCCGATCAAATGCCACGGCACTGTCCTCACTCCAATGGAACTCCCGGCCCTTCTGTGTGAGCCAGTGCAGGGGGCTTGCAATGGTAGCAAAGTCCTTGACGAAACGTCGGTAGTATGATGCCAGGCCAAGGAAGCTCCGCAACTCAGCAGTGTTGCCCGGAATGGGCCAGTCTTTCACAGCGGCCACCTTCGCAGGGTCAGTGGAAACCCCTGCTCCGCTCACAACGTGACCCAAGAAGGTCGTCTCCTTTCGGAAGAGGTGGCACTTTTTGGGGTGGAGGCGAAGGCCAGCCTGGCGGATAGCATGGAAAACAGCAGTCAGGTTAGCCAAGGCTTTCTCGAAGTCTGTCGCGTGAACGAGGAGGTCATCCAGGTAGACCACACAGCGGTCGCGGGGGATGTCAGCCAGAACCCTCTCCATTAGGCGCTCGAATGTGGCTGGGGCATTGCAGAGGCCGAAGGGCATCACCTTAAACTGCCACAGTCCCTGGCCAATGGAGAAAGCAGTCTTTGGGCGGGCCTCTGGCGTCAGCTCCACCTGCCAGTAGCCACTGCGCAAATCGAGGGAACTGAACCAGCAGGACCCAGCAATGTCGTCGAGGGCATCGTCAATCCGGGGCAATGGGTAGGAGTCCTTGCGTGTGATGCTGTTGAGTAGACGATAGTCGACACAAAACCGCCAGGTACCATCCTTTTTCCAAACCAGTACAGCCGGGGCTGCCCAGGGGCTGTTTGAGGGTTCGATGATGCCCGCCTCTGCCATTTCCCTGATCTTCTGCTCTGCTGCGGCACGCTTGGCAAGGGGAAGGCGACGAGGGCAGAGGCGGATGGGCCGTGCATCCCCAGTGTCAATGTCATGTTGTACCAGGCTGGTTTGCATGCAGTCCTCATCCTTGGCTGCAAAGATGTCGGCAAACAAGTCAAGTATCTCTCGCAGCTGCCGTCGCTGATCAGCCTGGAGACCCTCGCAGCTCCTCTGGTATAGGTCCTTGACAGCTTGCTTGGTCTCTGCAGACAGTTGCGGTACTGCTGGTGAAGGGGAGGCCCCTTCCCCCGCCAGCGGCAACGGGTCCTCAGGCTTCCTGACGCTGGCTGAAAAAGTGGAGGCAGGCAGCAGAACTTCCTCTGTGGTGTGGAGCTTCACAGCCTCCGTGCCCAGGTAAAGGATTGCTCGGGACACGTCCACTGTGGCCTCCCATTTGGCTAGCAGGTCCAGGCCAATGATGCATTGGTCCTGGATGCTGGCTAGCCAGAACTGGTGGTCCACGGTGCAGTTAGCAACAGTCACCGGGAGGGATCTTTCCCCCTTAACTTTGGCACGCTCCCCCGTGACTGTGGTGATGTGGAGCTGAGTAGGCTGCCAACCCTGCGGTATTGGGCCATCAGTACCAGGGAAGACTCCAGCCTGTACCAAGGAAAGCGTGGATCCAGTGTCTATCAGGGCTCTACAGGTGGTGCCGGCAAGGTCACAGTCCAGATACAGTCCCCGTGTCTGGCCGAGCCGGCCAACCTGCAAGTGTGATTCGGAGGACAGAGTGGTGGCAGGGGGCAGTTCCTCCGTTGTGCCACCCCGCCTTAGTTTAAAGGGAGCTGGGGTGCCAGGCTTTGTGGGCTTGGTGCTGGACAGTAGCGTGCGATGTGGCCTGGTTCTCCGCACCGATGGCAGTTACCCCTGGATTGGCCTCCTGCTCGCCTATTCCCTCGCCGAGGTCGCCAGGGTGGTGTGTTGGTGGTTTGGCAGGCCTCCTCCTCCTGGTCGCTCCTTTCGTAGTCCGTTTGGCGCACTTGGTGACTTATGCCAGGGCTGCGTGCACCTGGGCTGAGCACATGCTCCACTCTTTCGGCCTCAGTTAGAGCTGCCGCCAGGGTTTCTGGTGCATGCAGACAGATGTGCTCCTGTAGTCGTTTTGGCTGGAGACCCCGGACAAAAGCCTGGAGGGCAAGCTCTTCTTGTGCTGCAGCATCAAAAGCAGGGTACCCTCTACATGCATAAAGACGTAGGTCGGCAGCATAGGCACCCAGACTCTCCTCTTGTCTCCGTGGGTGGCTAGCAAGTTTATCTCGGGCATCATCTGCATGTGTGCGGAGACCAAACCTGCTCTGCATTGCTCTGGCAACAGCAGGCCAACTTAAACGCTCTTCTGGCTGAAGATCTGTGAGGATCTGCAGGGCCCTGCCTTCCAAGGCGAGGGCGACTTGGACAGCTGTTTCCTCTGTTGACCATCCGTTTAGCTGAGCAGCCATCTGTACCTGGATAAGGTAGGTCTCTGGAGGTGCCTCCCCATTATAGCGTGGCAGCTTCATGCTCCCCCGATCAGGAGCCCCTGATGGCAGCGGCGGCTGCACTTGGTCCTGGAGACAGTTGGCGTTGTCCCCCTCGGCTGCCATCAGTGAGGGTGTGCTGCTCCCAGGCATCACCATGAGTGGAGGCTGGCTGGTTGCTCGTGGTCTTGGAGCCTGCAGCATGCCTTGGCGGCTCCGACAGCTCCCCAGTGGGCGGGGGTGTGAGGCTCCATCTGGTAAGCCCCACAGATCTTCCCCTGGCTGGCTTGCTGCTGCCCGGGGCTCTCCCCACTTCTTCGATCGTGCTCCATTCACCGCTTCCAGGCGAGTGATAAGCTCCTCAATCTTCCTCAGCTCCTCTTCCTCTTTCAGAATAGTGGCCATGCTCTTGGAATCCCACTTCTGACACCAATGTGGCATGCAGAGTAATCTTTACAAAGAAGCTCACAGAGAGAGATTGAGCTTGTTATTCAACCCCAAGCTGGTAGGGGGAGCTCTTTATTACAACACTTGCTGATGCTACACTGTGCTTTGAGGGTCATTAACAGCATAACAGAACTCACTTATGGTTGCATTCATTCTATAAAACAATAACTGTAAGTGACTTTGAACCGCAGTACAAACACAACATTCAAGATAACAGTTAAAAGTAGTGTAACCATAAACAATAAAACAAGAACATCTAAATAGCAGCACATGTCCCAAGGCATGATGGGAGAGAACTAGCTGTTCCCCCAACACGCCACAATATATTTATATATATGTATGAGTTTAAACACAATAGACTAAGCAAACAAGCGATTTAGGCCCTACAACAAAACACCTAAAGGATGTATTTTTGCTTGCTTTAAATAAAGAATGCAATCTGCAGAATCCTGTCAAATGACACTCTGGAAGTGACATCTCAGATGATAAGTAGCAGCCTCTCAACAGGGGGAGCAAAGCCAAATGTTTGACGTGTTTTACGGCATGCTGTCATTTCACAGCAGAGCAGTTGGGGAGAAAATCTAACCACTTATAAATCCAGGTTGGATGTTTCTGCCAGTAAGAGAAGGGTTGATATTTCAGCGTATCAAACTCACGGTGAAAGATAATGGTGGTAATATTGAGGTCTGGGGGTGGTTTACAACTCTGAAGTTGGATGTCTACACTGACTCGACTACACCAAGACAAAGGTTAAATATTTCCCCATTCTCCAAGTAGATGTTGCACCTTCTGGTCGGCAGGTTTGTGGAGCAAGATTCCCAGTTCAGCAGGAAAGAAACCCCAGGAACTATCTGAAGACGAAAGAAAATCAATGATGTGTGTTTTCCTCTACACCTGCCTGACCTTAACCGGATGTTTTTTAATATGTTGTCTGCTTTTTTTATATGTCACGTTACTGTTTGCCATCAGAAAGTTTAAAAATGGATGCTTAAGCAGCAGGTTTTCAGGCAGGAGCAGGTGCATTCATTAGCAAAATCCTAATGAAACAGAAGAACAACCCAAGGGAAGCCAGCCAAACAAAAGGAAAATAACACAGCAAAGTGCCACCTCTTTTATTTCACCATGTCAATATATTCAAGGGGTTTCAGTGGCTCTTTCCTCTTTGGCCCTAACTGCTCCTGTGCCCCTATCCATCTGTGCTCAGAATATAACCATATAAAAGTGCTCAGAACATAACCATATAAACCTGCCTTCACTAAATGATTAACAGCTGGAAACCCCAGAAGAAAACTGGACAGAATAGTAACTAAATTAGACCAAAAACAGACAACATAAACCCATTATAATAATCACTATTATGTTTGGGAATCGGGCCCAGAGAAAAGGGCGTAGGAGTGACCCCGTTCACATTCACAAAACTGCAAACATTCACATTGTTCATATGTGAAGACATATTATGCAGATTACTAAAAGATTTGCTGTGTAGATTCATGCTCCCAAGGGAAAACCCCTTTTCATTTTAATGGCCTTTCCTCTTGCAAAGTATGCAAGGACAAACTTCAGATGAATTAATAAACACTGCAGACTGTGCAGCTATTAGGACTTTGGACTTTTAATGTTGTTATGCTAATTACACTTTTATGCTGGATAGCGTTTAATATTGTCTTGTGCTTTCTCAATAGGTATAGGCATTTTTACGGCTCGGTGGTAAAAGGCTGATGGGGTATTGTGGTCACCCTGCCTGGGGGCGGACGACACAGACAACTAAGTTTATAAATCCAATAACTCGAGAATGACGGGACATAGATGCTTCAGATAGATAGCATAGGTGCATTTACTGGACGTAGGATTTTAAAATTGATACTATATTTGTATCTACTAGCACTGGCTGTGTAATTTAGTGCTCTCATATCCCCTCACTGAACGTTACCAGAGTTCTTTTGCCTCTGCTGCATGTTCAACATTCCCAACGTTCCCAGCATTTTTTTTTAAGGAGTTTACAGGACAAGTGGCCACTTCACTTCCTTTAAGTGATTCTATGTTTTCTTTTTACCACCTCATGATTCCTCTTATTGTCAACTCTGTCCCCCACCCGCCTTCCCTGGTTCTCGTGGCATGGATGGAGCTGATCCTTGTCACAGAGGTCCAATCCTGTGCACATGGGGGTTGAATTATTAAAGTGGAAACTACCAGCTCAGCAAACATGACCAAAGAGACAGATGATCCTTTCTTCACTCTGCGCTTCTCATCACCCTTAAACCTCTAGAATTTACCTCCTGTCAAGCAGCCGTCCCCGTGAGCGTGCTGAAGCACCACATTTTATGACACCCAAGTCAAAAGGCAATTCACACACACACATATACACACACACACACACACACACACACACTCATCCACTAGGTCATGTTTTGCACCTAATGAAGAGTAAGAATCTGCAATGATCACTGCTTAATGAATTCTACCGACTGAGTTCAGCAAGTGTGAAAGAAGTCCAGTGAGATCCTACCGCCTGCTCGCACTCAGAACATTTTCTTATTTTTCTTTTATCAGCTTCATCTTCCGCGCGGTTGACACTACAGCAAACAAGCCCAACGATGCAAAGTAGCTCATCGACTAAGCAGAAAGTTTGCATAAAGGCTGAGTCGTGTAAAACACTGCATTGTGCGAGTGCAAAGTCTTCCATTAGCAGGAGCTAATTCACTGATCCAAGGTCGGGCCCACTTGACACAAGAAGAAAAGACGCTTTGTTTTGTGAAGTACAGCACTAAAAGGCAGCATCATTCTGCCTTGTAGTGGAGTGCCTAAAAATTCTCTGTCATTTCTTAAACCACCCCAGAGGGAAACAAACAAATGCGTCTCACTTTCCTCATGGACAAAAGCTGACACGTTTTCTTGTACAAGGTTAATATATCATTATCCGCTGTCTTCAGTTCCTCCCTCAGCAGTCACAGAGAGAAGGTCAAGCTTTATTCTTTTAGTCCCTCTGCAGATGTTTCCATCATTCTCTAACAAAAATCATTTTCAATAAGGACATGTCATCTACCACTCTCAGCAGAGCTGTCACACCACCTCTGAGATCTGCACTTTATAAAAACCCCTTCGGAAGCTCGTTGCATCGTCATTACAGGAACACAAAATGTCAGCCTGTCTTGGCAGAGGAAACAGATGTAAACCTGGTAGGAATGGAGCTGAGGAAATATCTTCATTTAAAAGATTTTAATTAAAGACGCAGTACCCCTTTTTACTTGATTTGCTCTTGGGTCGTGATCTTGTTTTGCAAGACTCGTGGCACGCGTAGATGGGGGGGCGGGGTTTGTGTGAAAATGACAATTCTTAGTGCACATTCATGCAGCAGGGGGATAACAAATGAGACACTATATTTGGTGCCTTTACAGGCAGGAGGGGAGAAGACGTTTCTGCTTTGACACAGTCTCCACATGGAATACCAGCTGCAAGACGAGTACAAGAAAAGTCATTTCTCTTGTAAAATTTCTAGCCCATATCCTGTTTCGGCTATCAGCAGGTTTTTAAATCACGGGAATGCGGCGGAAAATAAAATACGGTCCCCTACTGTCTTTAAAACTATCACTTTGCAGAGAAAGGTCGCGCAGTCATGTAAGAGTGAAAAATGCAGTGCAGGCATCAAAGGATTGAGCATGAGTATGTGTTTAACACGTGACACGTTTAAAGGGATTTAAATCAGGTTTTAGTAAAAAAAAAAAAATTTCAAACCTTTTTTTTGTTGTTTTTTTGGGGGGTGGGGGGCTTTTTAGCTGTTATTGAGATATGAGTCAGCTGCTCAACCCGATGAGCTAAAGCGTCATTTCCAAACTTTAACAGAAACACTCACTGTCTGCTTACCCTGCATGACTGCAGCTAAGTGTTCTCGAGTGCAGAGGAGGAAATCCTCAAAAGATGGATTCATTCACCTCTTCACCAAAATACTATTTATGGGCCGGGTTTAGCTCGAGTGGAGGAGCTCCAGTAAAACATCAGACAACATAATAGTAATATTTCTTTTGTGAAAAGCTAGAGGAAAATGTATGTGAGCGACTGATCGGCTTTTTACCCCCAATCCCAGAACTTGCTCGTTCCTTCCAGCAGCCGCAGGAGAAATAGATGACGGAGAACAATGTTAATGATGCATCTCCACAATGTGGAATTCACAGCCGTGTTGTAGGTCATTGATCAAGACTTTGTACTGAAATAGTGATGAATTTATGTTTACATTTGTGTACATTTTTATTCATTTGAATTTTTATGATAATATAGTTACAGATCTGGTTTCCGATGTCAGGGGCTGGGTCTGTGACCCAGCAGTTTTGAGTTTGTTTCGTATTTTTTTCCTTATATTGTTGTAAATATCTCAAGTTCTTGTGTTGCCATTATTAGTTAGGATTTAGTTGAGTTTCATTCTAGTTTTACTTCTTCTATAACTCCTGATTTATAAGTCTTATCTTATATGTCATGTGTTTCTTGTCTGCGTGCTTCATCTTGTCAAGTTTGTGTGCCATGTCTAAGTCTCTCATTGTTTCCTGTTTTATTTTGAAGAGGTCTGGTGTCCCATTTTTATTGTGTTTAGTTTCACTTCCCCTGTGGCGTCATTAGCTGTGTCCCAAAACCTAGGCCGCATTTGTAGACCAATTACGTCACAGCGACACAACGAAGGCTGTCCCTATTCGTAGACTCCTCCGAATGCAGCCGACAAATGCGTCTTCCTTTCCCCTAGATTTGAAGGATGGGTCGGGTGTATCCTTCGTGGCCCACCATATCCCAGAATTCATAGCGCGGCCCAGCCAATTCCAGTTTCCAACAATGTTTAGTTTTAATATTACTCTTATTATTACTCTTTCTGGGTCACAAAAAAAAACTTTTAAGATATTTTCAGGCGAGAATGTAGCTCTGTAAACCTCAAATAGCTGCTTGGTTTCTCAAGACATCTCATATTTGCAAAAGTGCTCCAACGTTTTTGGAGACGTCTGTCACCCACCCGCTCGATGGCTAGCTGGCCCAGAATTCATTGCAGTATTTTTCTTGTAACAATGGCAGTCGAAGCAGGAGATAAACCAGGAGATGAATACACTTTTAAATGTAATTATATGAAAATCTGGTGGTACAAAAGTTAAATGTTTATAGCGGTTGTGTTCTTAGGCTTTGGCCATTTAGAGTTTTTTGCACTGAGCTCGTAAACGAGCAACATATCTGGGTCCATTTTCATAACGTTTTCACACTGTGGCCCTAGAAAACGGAAACATGTGGAAGTAAGGGTGGGAACAGATCGAGAAGGCTAGACCGTCCAATTTCATATCCACTCACTTCCGGCCTACCCGGCCTCCTGAAGACCTAACCCACGTAGCCTGCGAAGGCCGGGTCCTCCGAAGGATGCGGCCAAGGTTTTGGGACACAGCAATTATGTTCACTCTAATCAGCTGTTTCTCCAGGCGTTTCCACTTTCCTCATTACTTTTCTGTGTATTTAAGTCCAGGTATCTTTGTATCCACGCCAAGTTTCATGTTAGGGTTTTTTATGTTTATTTTTAGTTTTCCCAGTTCAAGTTATTGTTTATTTTCGTCTTTGTTTGCCTTGTGCATTGCTTTGTATTTCTCCATCAGCCACATTAAACGGCTCGCTTTTTGTTCATTCAAGTTTGGGTCCACGTTCCTTTGTGTCTGCATTTGGGCCCACTATTCACAATACATACAGTCTGCTTCTGCATATTGTGACATCCGAGGGCTACTGTTCACTCAACAGATGGGTGGAAAAGGGGTTAAGGTTGTGCCCAGGTGAATAGTCGGCCTGCCGTGCAGGAGATTAATGGGTTGTAACAGAGATTTCTCATGTACATGCAGTTTTTATGTAGCTGATGAAATCAAAGTTTTAGATGTCCTTTTATTTATTTAGAGAGAAGCTGGAAAATAACTGCCCAGAGGCAACACTTGCTTCTAGAAGGACTAACAGCAAAAAGTAAATAAATAAGGGTATAAGTCAGTCAGGTTGTCTTATTACTTAAAAGAGGAGCAGCAATAAACCAAATGCAACATGACGGGAAAGTCCGAGTTCAAAGAGAAGAAAACTGAAATACCAGCTTCTTATCTGAAACTGAACTGAGTTGTCCAGATATAGACCAGAGCTGGCTTCTTTTCGCTAACTCTTGGATCTCCTGTTTTAGGGCATCTTGTTGCATATTGGGCGTTGTTCATGTTCTCTGTTCTCCACCTTCATTCCCGCACGCTTCCCCTCAAGAGCGTTCAATCTCAAGCATCATCTTGAAGTTTTCGACTTCATTGTGAAGGATGTCACTGTGTCGGTTTATGTCATCTCTCTCAACTTTCAGCAAGTCATACGTGGGGCCAAAAACTTTTTTCACCTTGAAGTTTGCTGCCGAGCCTCTCGACTGTGTCTGCCAGAGCTCAGGTTGCTCTTGAGAAGGCTTTTAGCTCATTATTCTTCTTCTTGCTCCTTTGAGAGCTTTGTCTTTAGCAGCGTATTCTCTTGCTGCAGGGTGTTGTTTTCGTTGATCAGTGCCTTTTTTCTGCCTTCGTTGCCTTATAAGCATTCAAATTTTCATAATCCTCTGTGAAAATATGAATTTCTCGGGTTACTCTTTTTTTTTCTTCGAGAAAGCAACCTTTTCCTTCAGTTTTTCTTTTGTAGTTGTATCTCTAGTCTTCTTCAATTAGAATTTTTGTATGTATTTGTATGTATTTTAATCAGGTCTTATACCTCCAGTTCAAAGTATCTGACCTTTAAACTTCTTCTGATCTGGAGCAATAAATTTACAGAGATGAGAATGGGCCTCATAATTTTTGTTTTTTCAAGACATCCATGTGGGCCAAGGGCATCCAGACCTTTATGTCTTCCCATTCTGTTATAGAGACTTGGATTGGCTGAACACTTCATAGACACCTCAGCTTCACTACTGGAACTTTAACATTATGCACTCCATACTGTACAGTAATGCCACTGTTTTGCACATGTCTCACTCTGTATATTTTATTTTATATATTTTATTTATTGTTTACTCTATTTAATTTGTAAAATATGTGTACACACACACACACACACACACACACACACACACACACGTAGAAAAATATTTAGTATACACATCCAGAAATGCATATACTATTATATATTGTACATATATTTATTAGTTTCAGATGTAGCCATTCTTGTATTTTGCTTGTTTACATTATTGTATTTGCACAACTCTGTTGCTTGTGAAGCTCGCACACAAGAATTTCACTCACATGTGCTGTACCAATGTACCTGCACATGTGATGTGACAATAAAAGTGATTTGATTGATTTAAGTCCCTAGATTTCCTGTTGTTACATTCTTTACTGTTGCCTCAATTTTCTCCCTCCATAGAGGAAGATCGATTTCCGTAAATTCCCTCTAAGTTCTTCTTTTAAGATTCCAAAATACTTTCTAGAGTTGTCCACCGTTGCATTGTCTTTAAGTCTTTTTTAGTGTCCTGAATTTATTGCCACAGAGTGTGACATTCATAGCTCATTATGCAATACTCTAAAATTTTGCACACTAAATGAAATGAGGTATGTGTTGTTCCTTGTTACAAATCACACTTTTTCTCCAAACGTTCAGACCTCTGAAGCTGTTTGCTGAAGCTCGTGAAGCTGGAGTTGCAGTTGGTGATTTATAGCTTGTATGCTCTCTTTTGTGGCAGTGTAGTTGGCCACGTACCTCTCTGTTCCTGGTGGAGGTCCCTGTTGTCACTCTCCAAGGACTCCAGAGAGGAGACAGTCTGTTGACCATGAATCATTTCTTGCTTTCTTAAATATTCACAAAACCACTATTGTAGATATTTTAGAAGCATCGTGTGAGAAAACTGAGATTAAAATACTGTTCTACTGAATCTGTGAGCAGTGTGTGTGTGTGTGTGTGTGTGTGTGTGTGTGTGTGTGTGTGTGTGTGTGTGTGTGTGTGTGTGTCTGTGTCCTTCTAAGATTTTAAGTATATTTAATTACTGCATAGAATGTTGACTATGCAGTATTAAAAGAGCAGAGTCTGACAATACTGCCTTTATGTGACATGGTGGTGTGGTGTAACATCCCTGCCTGCTATTAAACTTAATATCTTAATATCACCACAACTGTAACTGTAACTTCGGTCGTTGCTGTGCTTTTTTTGGAAGTCGAATTTCCCAGAGGAACCCACCCGAGGGATTAATAAAGTTCTATCTTATCTTATCTTATCTTATCTTATCTTATCACAACGTTACCATGACAGTTTTCTCTGTATGTATTATTGTGGGGTCTACCTTACAATATAAAGGGCCTTGAGGTGACTGCTGTTGTGATTTGGCGCTGTATAAATAAAACTGAATAAAATTGAAAAATATCCTTACACTGGACAATTAATAATTGTGAACACAAAATTTCTCAACTGCCACGCCCCCTTTACCTATATTAGATAAATATAAACATCCATGAATGTGAAGTGGAGTAAGAGGTGATGATGTCTGAGGACGAAGCCTGTATCACTAAAGCAAAAAGCAGGAGAAGACTAGACTGAAGAAAATTGAAATAATAGTGTCCAAGGAGCAAGCTGGAAAACTTTCATTTGGACATTTTTTTGAAAATGTGAGGCCTGGGCTGAAATAACGGCAGGTGTGAAATATTGTTTCCCCTGAGACACTCATTATGGCTTAGGTAAAAACAAATAAAATAAAAGAGGTTTCACACTGAAGTAACAGGACATAAGAAAAAGAAGAAAGCAGGTGGAGAACGAGGAGCGCCTGAGATGAGAAACTCACTGAAATTACTTAAAACATCTACACTGTCCAGCATCTGTGGGAGAGCTCCAAGAAATTAGACTGATAACATCCAGCAAGAATAGAAGTCATTTTTAAAGAACGACGTTAGAGAGGAGACAATGAGACAATAATGGTGGAAATAGGAATATGATTAAAAAAAGATTAAAGCCTACACCTTTTCCATTAGTTCTTTAAATGCTCTTTAAATGCTATTTTGTGTTGTATTGTTGTGTATTTAACCCTTGTATGGTGTTCGGGTC
Organism: Maylandia zebra; assembly: GCF_041146795.1. NCBI lineage: Eukaryota > Metazoa > Chordata > Actinopteri > Cichliformes > Cichlidae > Maylandia > Maylandia zebra. The sequence goes on from NC_135186.1 coordinate 9,891,346, forward strand.
TGTGAGACCCGTGTTCAGTTTTTTTCAAAAGAAAAATTAAACAATTAATTATTTTTTCACGTGTAAATGTGTTGTGTCTTTCCACTCACTCCACTTGATTATAACTGATTTATTTATAACATTTTATATAAAAGAAAAACGAGAAGCACATTAATTCATAAATGTGATCTAACAAAGGTAAAGGGAAAAAATTAACCATGTTTGCTGTTCATATGTCTTGTAATTGGGATGAAGTAAACATCTGTTGAGTAATTTAACATAAAATTGTTTGATAGTGTTAATTTGGAAAGCCAAAACTCTAGCGGGTCCACCAGACCCATGAACACTGGCTGAGTAACAAAAATACGAACACCACACAAGGGTTAACAAATATTTGACTGAATTGAAGCTTGTATCTTTTCAGACACACTAATTCATGGTGGTCTGTCCTATGAACAAACAAAATAAAATAAAAAAAATGATGGTCACACTTCTCACCTGATGGCCTTGGATACTGTCAATTGTCAAATTCCCACTGAAAACTGCTGTACAGTCTCACAGTGATGACTGTCATCTACAAATTTGGGTCAGTTTGACATAACAATTTTAAGCAGAAGGACCATGGTGATGTCAGAAATTCACATGTGCTAGTTACAACTTGACTTCCAAGGAGTCATCTAAAATTTGCAGTGAAAGGGCAACGAGACAAGGAGATTTACCAAATACGAATCAGCCTTTTTTTTTCTTTCTTTCTTTACAGAGAGTCACAAAGCTGTCATGGCACTCACGTCTGCCTATAATCCATTGCAGCATGAAGAGGAAGAGAACATTTTTCACCATCACATATTTTGGGGGGGGGGGGGGGGGGGGGGGATAAGAAACATAACATGCAAAAGGAAGAAGGGTTTGAAAAGAACGAAACAGGTAAAAGATTTTTCATTCACAAGAAAATGGAAGGTTTTGCGCATTAGTTCGACAGTTAGAGGCACTGATCAGTCACGGCTCAGACTGTCAATATTCCTGACTTCTCTCTAAATCCTCATTTGGCTTCTCCCTGTGGACAACAGCAGCACCATTTTTCTTCTATGTGTTACCAACAGAAGGAAGAATCTGTAACATAAAGACAGCTTCAGAACCCTAACAACTTCCACAAGGTAAAGTTGTCAGTGTAACGTACTGTTTATTTTTGTTATAAGAAGAGTTCAAGCTAAACTTTAGTGTGTGGAGTGCTGCAAAAGGAGATCTGACACAGTGATTAGAGACCTAGTGCTGTCTTTATCAGTGTCTTTACTGTCTCCTGTCTAAGCTAGACATTTTGTAAACATGCTCATAATTGGAGCTAGCCTGCCATTAATATTAGCAAGACTTGCAAACAGCTCAGCGTTTATTTCAGGGCCATTAAGTACTCTACCTCGGTGTCATTCATGCTAATTTAGTATCATGCTTGACCAAATTAAGACATTGATTGGATAGGAGAAATATAAACTACAAGCAAGCAGGAGGTGGGAGTGATGGAGAATTCAGGTCTAGCTAAGCTAACTTATTAAGGACGCATTTCTGCCAAATAAAGAGATTCTAAATGGCTGTTCAATCCAAAAAGAAAACATTGTAATCATTCTGGAAATCAAAATCTGACTACCAGAGCAGTGTTTGTAGTTTTGAGTACAATACTTCCCCCATGTAGGACAATACTGGTGCTACTGTCTATTTGCAATCTGGTTGTAATCGTCAGACAATGCTCCTGCCACTATTGTCATAAAAAGCTTTAATTCTTTTCAATCTCCTCTGCAATTATAATCAAAGATTTACAGAATTCTAAATTTAAAAAACAAACATGTTCTTTCTCCACAAGAAAAGTACTACTCTTCAACTCCAAACCTGACCAGCTCATTGTTCATTCAGAAAGGAAACACCGTCACACATGAAGAAACATTAAGTACCTAACACAGATTGTAAGGAGTGCTGAAGCAAGAAAATATAGGGTTCCAGTATGTTAGTTGCACTAACATACTGGAGGTACACAGTGGCAAATAAAATACAACGTGGATCACAGCAGGTAGACAGAAACATTACAACAAATGCTGTATGTGGTATTCTTGCTGTGTCTGCTGGAAGAGTAAATAGGAAAGTGTTTGCTAAGACGTCTACAAACATCAACTTCTATGGTGTAAATGATCAGAAAAATGTAAAATCTTCGCCTTAGAGGGTGTCGACATATGGCTGAGTCAGACTGACTTCACAGTTATGTTTAATGGCAAAGCCAGTGTGCAGTAACAACATGGGAAATAGCCATAGTCACTGATCAAAAACTACAGGGCTCACTAATGTCTGCATGGTTAGGCACCATAGCCAACCTAGGTGACCACCAGTTCTCACTCTGAATTCATCCCACTGAGATACTTTGTACCAACCTAATACCATCATATTTTAATGTCATGTGCGACCCTTTTGATGCCATTATTAAATGTGCAGAGTAGTCTGATAGGCTAGACTTTTTTCATTGTTTGACCAATAGGCTTCAAATTTATCTTGTTGTTATTGGGACACTTACCAGGAGTAATTTAAACTTACTAAAAAGTGAGGATGTTTGTGTTTGTCTTGATGCATTCTCAATCATCCAGGAAAGTGGAAACATCATGCTATGGGGCTGTTTTTCTGCCAAGGGGACAGGACGACTGATCCGTATTAAGGACAGAATGTATCGTGAGATTTTGAGCCAAAACCTCCTTCCATCAGTGAGAACTTTGAAGATGAAACGAGGCTGGGTCTTCCAACATGACAATGATCCAAAACACACCGCCCGGGCAACAAAGGAGTGGCTCCGTAAGAAGCATTTGAAAGTCCTGGAGTGGCCTAGCCAGTCTCCAGACCTCAACCCCATAGAAAATCTGTGGCGGGAGTTGAAAGTCCGTGTTGCTCGGCGACAGCCCCAAAACATCACTGCTCTCGAGAAGATCTGCATGGAGGAATGGGCCAAAATACCAGCTACTGTGTGTGCAAACCTGGTAAAGACCTATAGTAAACGTTTGACCTCTGTTATTGCCAACAAAGGTTATGTTACAAAGTATTGAGTTGTATTTTTGTTATTGACCAAATACTTATTTTCCACCCTGATTTACGAATAAATTCTTTACAAATCCTACCATGTGGATTCATGGATTTTTTTTTTCACATTCTGTCTCTCACAGTTGAAGTGTACCTCTGGTGCAAATTACTGACCTCTGTCATCATTTTAGGTGGGGGAACTTGCACAATCGGTGGCTGACTAAATACTTTTTTGCCCCACTGTAAATCTCCAAAAAGTTGATTCTGTTCATCTGGACATAGCGTTTTGTGGGAGAAACGTTTCGTCACTCATCCAAGTGACTTCTTCAGTCTCAGCTGACTGCAGGTTTCGCCAGTCTTATAAACAGTACATTTGCATAATGACTGAAACCAGCCCACTGAAGGAACAATGGGCTGGGGGGTCAGTTCCTTAATCTTAATTATGCAAATTCTCATGACCATTGATCAACAACCACTGATCAATGGCCAACACTCTCTGTGAATGGTACTCACGGCCATTGATCGGTGAACAACACTAATAATGACACAGTACTGCCCAGGTCTGGTTCAGTTTTGGTAGCACTTAGAAGCTACTTGGATCATTTTCAGACTAAATTCACAACACAGAATGTATCTACTATTTAGTGAGGAAGGGCGGGATATTATATCTACTTTGACACATTGATATAGTGTCTGGTATTTGATTTAGTTTAAATTTATTTGCTGTCCATATGGCTGCTTGTATGGCTCACTCTCACCGAAAGCATGAATCATAATTCTTATAGTAAACTATGACAAAGTCTTTCTGTACATTCACCCAGCATGAAAACAACATGCATCAACAAATATGTCATCTCTTTTTATGCATCATCCGCCTTGAGCATTTACCATTCGATATTCAGCGGCAACGAGCTGGCACGCATTGATGTTTGAAATTATCAACAAGACCCCCCCGATTTTTGCATTTGTTAAACACAGATGCTTCATTCACAGCACCATGTAAATAATGTGGAGACACTGTTCGTTACCTTAATCTTTGTGAATAAAGTTCATTATCAGTTAAAAGGTGACATAATTTAACCTATGGTCTGGAGCCAATTTATTTCACAAATGAGTTTTTTTACAGGATTGTATAATTATGTGGTTTTAAGAGAGGGGGGATGGGGGGGTCAGGGCCATGTGACAGATAGCCACTTGGTCGTTTTTCTCTTTTAAGCTTCCTTCGATACTTCCGTGATGACTATAACCTCTCCGTGACCTCAGTACTGTAAAGGTTGATTAATTATGCTCCGAGTCCACCTGAAGAGTTCACACCGTAACTGCCGCCTTGTTTCTTTTCTCACCTCGCTGCGGTTTAGGCTCCCAGCAAAATGGCACCATTGAGCAGAATGTCATACGTGATGTTCTATGTTACATCGCAAACAGAGAGCAATTAAGTGTTTATTGCATTGCAGCCGCCAGGCAATTACTGCGTTTTGCACTTTAAGCGCAAGGAGTGGACCGCAACCAGTCTTTTGAATCGCTCAGGGATTAATTAGTATATTCAAAAGAGTAATGAGTCTCTTGGTTGTGTATATATTCTGCTGTGTGTTCAAAATGTCAAAATTTATTTGTTTTATAATGAAAGGTTCAGGTCAGAGCAGGAGCAGTTTAATCCACTGCAGATGATTGAATCAGCTGTAGAAAAACAAGATGGCGCTTTGCCTTGCACAGTTTACAAAGTCTTAACAGATCGTGCATCAAAATATTTACACCAGTTGGGGTTTTACAATAAGATTTATCCACCTTATTCATTATTGAATAACATAGCACCATAAATTATTATGATCCTTTATGATTCATTTTTCTCTGTAGGTAATGCAGGTATATAATATCTATGGCTTTAATTAAAGTCTTCGCAGCCTTAAAGTGGGTTATGAACTACACAGTGCAAACAATGCCATTGCACAAACCCCATATAAACTATATGCCATATTAGGTAATGTGTCAAAGTACGCCATAAATTTAGCACTGCATTTGGTGAAATGTTCTACCCTGGGGTCTTGGACAAATCCACAGCCACGAGGTTATTGTAAAACTGGCAACATGAATATCAGAAACCCAGTTGTGTATGTCAGTAATGTAAGATGTCGCTCATCATTCCACCTCATGTTTTCCTCTGCAATTCAAGCATGTTCATCTCCTGACAGATTTTTTTCTTTCAAAATAAATTTACAGTTTTTAAAATAGTTCAAGCTTCGTCACCTTTAACCCAGTGGAAGCAGGAAAGGGTCTGGCAGACCTCGGTGTAACTTCAAGTTTATTGTGACCATGCAAACTCGCACCAGCAGATACCACACTACAAAATAAATGCTGCACCTTCCAGCTTATCTAGAAAATATTGCAATAAGAATGACTGTGATGCTCCCTATACTGATGTTAACAGGCCCAACGACACTTCATGCAAGAAGATGTGGTGTAATTATCAATAATAATTTAAGCAATAAGCATTTATTGAATAACGTGTAAGGCATTCTTTAAAAGTGATTACTGCATGAAAAAACAGACCTACTTGTGCAGCAGCCTATTTGCATGGTAATCATTGCATTTGTTTGCTTACATTTATTTACCATTTGGTGGTAATTTTCGCACTTAATCTATTTTAAATTCATGGGGGACACCTGGCACAGCTCGAAATATGAGACTGCGAAAGTGCTGTAATTGTTTATTTGTTCATTTTGACGATAGAAGGTAGCAACAGACCCAAGTCATCACAGCTGCTCTGTTTTCGTTTTTAGAGTTGCCAGATATCTTAATGTTGTGATCACCTTCATTTCTGCTGCTATAGTATTATTGCGTTAGGTAGAAGTTGTGAGCACATCTCTAATGAATTCAAACACAAGCATTATCCCTGCACCATATAATCTGTAGTTTTTCCATTAGCTCACTGTCATTCAGCATTTGGAGAAAATTTCTCATTTTCCTTTGTCTTTCTGCTGTTTTCTTCTCTTATAAGATGCTTAAGATCTTAAGCATCTTATAAGATCTTATCCTAACAGTTTTAATCATATAAGCATATTTATTGGCTAAATGTGTTGTTGTATACTTTAATTTAGCAGGATCTAAGGTGAAATTGTTGGAAAATGTTATACATTTAAAAAGGATCTAGGCTCTTTTAATGAAGCCTGACAACAAGGAGGAAGAGGAAGTTACTCCCATCGTTATTTGCATTACAACAGTCCCATTAAACTGCATGCACACTCTTCTTGGGGATGTTTTTGTGACTTGTTTTATTGTATTCACTGAGATTTGAAATCTGGATTTGTTACTAACCTGCTGCAAGTTCTCCGGTTTCGCTTTGGCTTTCTGCTGCAGGCTAAGATATTAACACCATGCCACAGCTGTCAGTAAAAAAAAGAAAAAAGATGAGGCACAGCTTTGTGACACATTAATACAACAGTAAGTGAAAAGAAAACAATGAATATTGCAAGTCAAGGGATCACACATTAGCATGGAAGTGTTTGCATAACCTGCCCCTCCTGGTTTGAATACACCAAGAATCTCAGTGAAAAATCAATAAGCCCGTTGGATGCAAGTTAAGGGTCAAGACATTGCCACTAGCTTACTCAGTCATTCAGATCTTTTCCCAACGACAAAAATGTGCGAGTGGATGACCTTTGTGCAGCATCTCACACTCTATTTTACAACACTATCAACAAGAGTGGTGTAATGAATTTGCTTGTCACTAGCTCCTCATTCTCTTCCCTTGGGCTGCTGAAACCTACTGCACGACAGCACTGCCTCTGTGACTTCACTTTAATAAGGCAATGGAGTCTTTGGCAAGATCAGTACATTTGGGAAATCCACAGAGGCACAGGTGATTGAATGCTGGTGCCAATACTAAAACCCCCCAGATTGGAGTGATGGCTGATGGGTAACTGATTTGATAGAGGCCAATGTCACTGCGTTGTTTGATAAAAGATAATTGTGAATCACCGTGGGTGGGTTGGGGACTTTGTTCTCACAAAGATCAACTCAATATATTTTCATACCCCCTGCTGGTGCAAAGGACAACTTTGCAATTTGGCTTTTGCTCGCATTGTTTCTCCATCAAGGTCTTAAATTCATAGCAAGCTGTGGATTGGATGAGGGTAGCAGGGGTTCCTAAAAGCCTCTGTTCATCATCACTGCAGTGCATAAGTGCATGGGTTAATTAATAATTAACAAATTGCCCTTCTAAGGGCTTCTTACTTTAAAACAGCATTGGCAATGAGGAAGAAATGGAGAATGGTCCCTGCATATTGTTAAAGGACCTTTATTAATATACAATGACAGGTGAAGGGAAGCATTTATTTCTAAGTCAATGAGGAAGACACTTTGGAAGCACCTCGTATGATTAACCCTGCATTGCTCTGTGCTTGGAGGGTATTAACACGTGACAAGCAATCTGTCCTGCTTTGATTACTTATGTCTGTCAGTAGCCACACACTACAGCAGAACAGCGGCCAATAAAAATGTATTTACTGAAAAGATTTGGGAGTTTTTAAACTTTAAATAAGAGTGAAAAAATCTCCGCTGGTGGGTTGGATGGTGGAGGGACTTTTGACTTTGGACCAGAAAACTGGAGTTTCAGTCTGTTCAGTCTGCAACTTGTTAAAGTTTGGTTCAAGGGTGGGCAAGAACATGGAGTAAACAAAAAATGAGCTTTCATCCTAAGCTGATAATAGAAGTCAGGAGAAAGCAACTAAAATGTATCCAACTATGAAGCTAACTGGGAACTGGGGATGAGACAGTCAGGGAATGAGGCACAGTTGAACATAATCAAGATAATCAACAGACAGGAAGTAAAACCCAGAAAAAGGTACATGGGGGTAACTTTTTATCATAACAAATTTTGGGGAAACACAGAACGACAAGAAAAAGGGAGGAACAGACAGACAGAGAAAGAATAACAGTAATAAGTGATAAAAGTAATACGTTTATTACACAAGTAATAAACCTAAAATCCAAACTAAAGCAGAATGAAAATCCACTAAGGATTCAAAACTAACGCCAAATAGTACACCACCCACCAAAAGGGCAATCATCATGACACATATCCAAACTCCTTAAACACTAAACAGTAACTAACTAATGCTCAAGATACTGGAATGATCGCAAAGTCAAGAATTCAACCTATCAACCTAACAACAACAACAGTGAAATCAATTATCTCTCATTTAATAATAATCAAAAATCCAAGAATCCCAAAACGCTGGAACCAAAACCAGGGACCACGACAGGTTGCTGAGTTTTGCCCATTGATACTGAAGACACTACAAACACAAACAACCATTGGCTTGTTTTCTAGGGTGGACCTTCATAAATGTGCTGACACCAAATATTTTACAGTGGCACAGTCATTGGTTCATAGTATATATCGAGTATAGGCACATGTTTCTCTGTATAAAAACGTACTATATTCTCTAATAAGGACAAGGTTGATGCTAGAGTGTGTGGAGTAAGTTTTAGCTGATAACAGATGTTACATCGGGTTGACTACTGCTGTCAGTACTACTACTACTGATTTTATCACACTCATGGCGTCTAGCTAGGTGTTTTATGCCGCTGGCAGATTTCCTATTTGGCAGAAAAACTTACATAATGTTCGAGCAGTGCTGACTAGGGTAGAGTGACATTTCTGTCTGTCTGCATTGTGTTCAGTGATAGAATATCCTGATATTGGTTAATCAAGCCTGAATGATACCATACTGAATTGTCCTTACACTTTTAATTTTAACTAATGAAGCATAGTATGACTGAGACATTTTTCACTCTAACTGGTTATTTTTAGCCTCAAAAACTATTTAAGTAGATTCAAATGAGGGTGTGATCAAAATAAAAAATATATAATTACGATGTTTATGAATACAATGAATGTTTAAAGGACACACGGTTTAAAACTTAAAGGCCACAGTTCGAATATAACAAGAACCTGGGCGGTAATTAGCTCAAAGGACATACTGGATAGTTTTTACTTCTATAGCTCCATCCAACAGCATATAATGATTTCTCATAACTCTACATTTTATTTGCAATAGAAATCAGAAGTTTTCTAATTCTCAATTAGAAATTATGAAATTCCACCATTTTAAGAAGTTAGGGACATGTGCAACAATCAGTATTGAATGCTCGTGATCTTCAGGGTATGAGAAATGATGAATGAAAATCACGACAAGGACTAATTACCACCCAAACTTTCATTAGATTCAGACAGTGGCCTTTAAGCATTGTTTGTATTTATAAAAATCACGTCACAGTTAAGTCGAGTTGTCAGCTGTACCATCTGACTAATAATAGTGGCACACTGAAGATTCTTTCATGACAGAAAATGGCAATAAAAACCAAAAGAAACACCAACAAACCAGCTGGTTTTCATTTTCCTTGAACAATAACTTTGTACAAGTGATTTACTGTAGATTCTTAATGATGTAGCTGACCTGGAAGTCAAAAGGGCAAAACGCTGACATGCATCACTACACCTCACTGACCTATGTGACCATAAAGTGGAACCAGGCCTTAGAACAAATTATACAGCAGCAGCAGCATCACTGGAGCTCATCACAAGGATATTGCTAATATGCTTTCCATTTCATTTGCGCCATTGTTTTGGGGAACTTTAATGGTGTTCTGTTACAGCCAAGTGCGATGACTTGCTAGTAGTCAATAATCAATTTGTGTCATCATAACCCTGAGGACAAAAGATTCAGTAAGCGGCAATTACACAAATGAGGCCAGCTGTGTTGAAGTCAATACATACAGACACAAGGGAAACCGTGAAGGAAGTTTTCTAATTAAGCTGTGAAAGTAACACAGTTGAGCTCTTTCTTTGATATGAAAAGACTCCAAATCCCATCTAACCCTAACTAGGCACGGCAGAACCAGAAGAAACTATGGTTCAGGCCAATGGAGCACCCGACGTGCACATCTTTTTCCTATCCTTTTTGCAGGAAAGAGGATCAATGAACTGTTGTATTAATTCGTTTGTGTACTTTCAGAAGTCTTGAATATGTTGAATGCATTGCACCCTGTGTACCAGATGACTGCTTGCCAATAACGGCATTGAATGTTTAGAAGAGCAAATGTAAGAGCTTCCGCGAGCTGAAAATAGGTTGGATTGCTGTTGCATAGCAATCCAAGTCGATTGTATGTATACATGTTTGTTTTGATAAAAATCCTGCAGATTTTTAGAGAGCTAACTCTCTCTCTCTCTCTCTCTGGGTTTATAGCGGCCACAGTGTTAGGCTAGACTAGTGACAAAGACAGGCTGTGCTGACTCATTTTTCCTTCCTCTCAGTTCACCAGCTTAATTCTGCAGTAATTCCACTGAAAGCTGTGGTGTCAGACTTCTCTGTCTGTCTTGTTCGCTGTCACTGTAGCCTGGCTGCCTTGAAGTTACATGCAGTTTCTGTCTCTGTGGTGATGGTGTGTGGATGTGGGGGGCTGATTCACGAGCCTGATTGAAATGGAGCATCACACCCCCCAGGAGGTCTTTATAAGCCCCTCTTCTCTGGCAGGAAAAGCCACAATCGGAAGGCTGTAAATCATAACAGAGATGATAGTGGTTTTCCTAAGATAGAACTGGGGAACAGGAGAGACATTGAAAGCCAGCCTATAAAGGCTTCATTCAAGCCCCTGGCAAAGACCTTCCATAGCCCCCCAAGTGCACCTGCCGCTGCCTAGGGGACCCATGAGGAACCAGAGAGTGAGGCATGGAGAGAGAAAGAGGACAAAATAACAAAAAACGCCAAGGGAGATGGACAGGGTCTTAGCGTGTAGCCATCGCTGGCCAGCAGAAGTGACTGTCCTTTGGGTTTGCCAGTCTGGCAGTAATGCCAGAGGAGGATGTGGACTGTAATTCAAGCAGAGTGAGTTATCATGCTACTGGATGCCTGCCCTCATATAACAGAAATATATTGAAAAGGCTTGAAACAGCACTCAGAAATCAAAAGCACAAATCCAAGAGTTATTGATATGTTATCCACAACTTATGGTTATTTTCATGGCGCCAGATGTTATTTTTCCTCAAAGCTTAGAACAGATAAAGCTTTGCGTAAAGCTGAGGAAGTGGAAATGATGACGAGGAAATTGTGTGAAAATAAAAATGCTCGCATCTTCCTGCAGGGAATCTTTTAACTGTGAAGTTTCTGCAGTCAGCATTACAATAAGACACTCAGAAATTTTATTCACACACACTGACCAGGAAATGATGAATGGACGCAGTTTTTTTTTTTTAAATCATTGTTGAAAATAAGTCACAATTTGTCAAAAACTGGACCAATAAAACACTAATAGCTTGTTCTGATAAAAAAAAATATATCTAAAGAACTAGAACCAATTCTCACAGGCTTCATAGACAGATAAAGCTGGGTGTCATCTGCATAATTAAACTGCATGCTATGCCTTCTAATAATAGTGTAATATAGCGTATTATGTCATTGTAAATTATTTTAATTTTGCTTTATGGTAAATTTCTATTAAGCTGATCATTTGACTAATTCTCAAAGTAATTACAAATCATCTTTTTATATCAGGGCAACAAACATATTATGTTTACAGTTAGCAGTAGCATAAAAGTCAGAAGAAACCATGAACATTTATAGAAACATTTATGGAAACATGTTATCCATTTCTCAAATCAAAGTTACACTTTACCTTTCCAGCGTGGATTAATCAGTGAACATTTCCATCTATTGAAGATATATTGCAAGATTGACAATGCACACAAACATTTATATTTGCACACTTACACTAATAAATGGCAAAATAGTAAACTGTGTAGCAGAGTGACAGCTCCATTTTGAGTGGAAATGTTCTTTTTTTCACCTGGAAAAACTCCAGCAGAACTGGTACATCCTTCACTTACATAAAAACAGTCATTCAGGCACACTCTCGGGGGTTTGCCACGAGGCATCCTGGGGAATGTAGGTCAGTGTAAGTTGAAGCTGAATAAAAGTACACAACAGCGAAACTTTTGATAGAAATGACTCTTGGTGGTGATAGTATGTGCTGCTCAGAAAATACAAATCTTGACATTATGCTTTTCATATTCTTTTAACCTCTTATCTTGTCATTATATTTTGTATTTTTAAAATCTTTTATTTTAGCAGCAGTTTCACAAAAATAAGTGGAATTATTAAAAACCCCTCATACTCTGAGCCTCTAAATAATAGAATATCTGATATTTTCCCACCTCTCTGCAGCTTTAGGAGACTATTGGTATTCAGAATCCTCATGAATAACTGTCTGATTACAAAGTGACGAGCAATAAAAGCGCCGTGAGCTTTAGTCAGAGGTGGCTGGGTCAAATTAGGATGCAAATTTAAACTAAACTTAATTCAATACATTAAGTACGCTCAGAGCAGTGAATCAGGGTTGATTTGGATATAGTATGCTTTCAAGCTTAGTGTGCGTTTGTGCTTTGGACCCATAATGATAAAACTTTGTGCTTATCCCCTTGGCATTTTTAGACATTTTTGTGATTCAATAAATGCGTACCTGATGCTTTATCAGATAAAGACTGTCCATTTTTGCAGAGATTTCACATTTGCTTATTTAGCTTTTTTCTGAATTACATTGGGAAAGTATGTGTACACCTAACCTTTATACCCATATTGTCACAGGCTGGGTCTCTGACCCAGCGCTCTGAGTTCATGTTTGTATTTGTCTCATTTTGTTATGTGATTTAGTTTGTGTTATTTCCTATCTGCCTTTAGTTTAGGCAGTTATTGTTCCTGGGTTTTCTATGTTTTGGGGTTTTGTATTTATTCATCACGTATTAGGTCTGTTAAGTTGTGTTGTCATGTTTAGTTTTAGTATTTCCTGTTTTATTTTGACAATGTCATGTGTTCTTTGTTCATTGTATTTAGCTTTCCTCTCCTGGTCCTGTCATTAGGTTTATGTCTGTCAGCTGTTCCCCCATGTGTCCCCACTTCCCCTGATCACCTCATGTCTGTATTTAAGCCTTTTGTTTTCTTCATGCCATTGTCGGTTCGTCTGTTTACCTCAGCCATAGTTCTAGTTTTCGTCTGTTAATTCCACGTTAGTCTTAGTCTGTTTATCTCACCAGAGTTACAGTTATAGTCTTAGTCTTTGCCTGTTATTTTCCACCTCAGTTATAGTTATAGTTTTTGGTCTTAGTACCTTTAGTGTTTTGTTTCTTAGTGTTTTGCCAGTTTAGTGTTTTGTTTCTTAGTGTTTTGCCGGTTTGTTTTGGTTTCCTGGTTTAACCCTGCCGTCATTTAAATAAAGCCTCACCTTTCTGTTAAACCTTACTACTCCTCATCGTCATCTGCTTTTGGGTCCTGTTTCCACACACATCGGCGCACCCCGCCGTGACACATATGTTATTGGCATTGATGTATCCTCAAATATTTCAGGGAAGACCTTAATAAGACTTGTAGAAACTGTATTGAGGAGCTTGCTTCCACTCAGCTGAAAGGTAATCAGTGAGGTCACCGATGTGGGGACAATTAAAACTGCACACTGAGCACTTTGAGTCCATCCAAAGGTATGGATGTGGAACAAATTACCAATATAGCATTTTAGATAATACCAAACAGATCTAAACAAAATGCTTTTGGATTGAGTCACCATCATTTACTCTTTTTAAGGTGCTCAGCTGAGATTATCAATGTTATACAATGTCAAGCTTTAATTAAAAAGGGTAGGCTGTATGTGTTACTAAATATTGGGGGAGGATCATCAACAGTGATTCTTGTAGTGCTATTTAGAGGTGCTTTTCAGCCTGAGAGAAGACAATGAATTTGGCCCTGATTACTGATGTGCCTCTTAGTTTTCTCCATAATGGCCGCCTCAGGATTAGCAGACAGTGTCAGCCTGTATTTAACTGTAATAAAGCTTCATTTTGGCTGAGTGGCTGAGACTACTGCTCCCTACTGTCCACTGTGCTCTTTATGTGTTCCATTATGATGAAAAAGAAAGAGCTAGAGGGCAAAGCTCTGTTTAAAAAAGATAAGGATGTCACCATCAAACAAGGAACAATGTCAAAGATTTCCATTTTTGAGGAACTGACTTAAATCTATCTATCTATCTATCTATCTATCTATCGTTACTTTTGCAAGTATTAACACCACATAACAGTAATTGCATTTCTGTATAATCTCTTTAACATAATGGTTCTTAAAAGTAAGAACAAGAACTCATTTGTGTGTGTGAAACTCAAAAGTTTAAAAGAAAAAACTGTTGTCATATGTAGTGGATGTGCTTCTAACACAGAGAGTTCACACAAAATTTGCGATTTAAATCGACATCAACTCAAGCTTCTATGTTGCCCCTCATGCAGACTCGTAGAATGTTACTACCGCAAAGAGATAGAAAGAGATACTATAAGAGAAATGCCCCTAAATGCCTGAGCATCTTATTTTGCAAAAAGAATGAAGCAAGACCTTAATGTCTTATAGACTATGTTACAGTTTTTCTCAGTCGCTTTGGTGCGTTTCTCAGAACACCATTAACATTTGCACAGCAGTTAGTGCATTTCCCAAAACAATTAGTGCAAACTGCAAAACCTAGTGGATAGCCTGCAAAAGCACGTCACATGCACAGAATTGATTATCCATACCTCAAAAGCAAGTATCTATGTCAATGAAACTGTCAGTGCCATCAAAATGAAAAGTCTTGACACCATCTTTATGAACAAGATAGTCAAATGGCATTGTCATGTTTCCACTATGACAGTTTATAATTTCAGTGTTTCCCATTGCAAAAACAATTGGTGACACCTGAAAATGCTGACGACAGCACTATGGCCTACCTGTACAGCCATCTGAAATGTGCAGTAAAGTCACTGTAGATGTTATGGGAGTCTTGGGAGTAACTGAGACACTGAATACGTACGTTTCACATTTCCATTGTGTAGAAGTGTTTGTAATCCTACAGAATTGTGCAAAAGAAAAATATGCTACAGTCACTTGTGCACTGTAGAATACATGTAAACATAAAATCACCCATTTGGTAGAGCTGTGCACTAATGTGAACAATAAACAGCACATGTAACAGTACAGTAAATCATTCTGGCACATCCAGACGTTCCTGTCTGTCTGGCCACATATTTTCATCTACATCACAACAGATGTTATCCCTCGCAATGCAGCGAGGAAAGTATCTCCTGGAGTGGCGAATCCATCCTCTGCAGGACCCTGCTGTGATGTCGTCACATGCTGCATCCATGGCTGCTAGCAGGGCCATTTGCTCATGTGGATTTCATTTTTCTTGAGTACTCTGTCAATTGTTGAAATTGAAACAGATTCAATATTGCCAAATACCGTGTAATTCTCTATGACAGCGCTTTGTATGTCTCTCAGCTTTATTGCATTGTTTGCAATGACCATTGCACAAATGGCTTCTTCTTGCTGTGGGGTAAAAAGGGGCCCTCTTCCGCCTCCGCGAGGTTGTCTTACAATCCTATGTGGTGCAGAGTAAACTTTTTGTGAAATTGCAAATACAGTACAGTAACATGTGATGTGTCTGAGATGGCACAGTACAGTACAGTGTATTACTGTTTGCATACCTGTTTTCCCTACGGAATGTTTGAATGATTGAACTGACAGTAGTTCTTCCAATATTGGGTTGCACCCTTCGACCAGCCTCCTCCATGGTGAGGCCGTGATTGACAACATGGTCCACAATTGTAGCCCTTATTTCATTAGGAATCCGCCTATATCTGCCTCTTCTCCCTCTTCCCCTTCCTCCCCGCATCCTCACCCCTCTTCCACGGTGCTGACCTTCCATTTTGTGTCACAGAAGTGTAGAAATGGTACACACTAGCTCCTGCGCAGTTTATATATGCTTGCCAATTGGGGATTCACAGGATTCATCCATAATTGACAGTGAACAAGTTGTTTGTCATTGGTTACAACTAAACTTTCACACGCCTCCTCATGAGTGACAGCTGTAATTCACCCGAGATCAATTGTTCAATTTCGGAGACATTTCCAGGAACAATGATACAGAAAGGTATAGGATTTGCTTGACAGATGGCCAATATTTGGCATGTGATAACTAGTTCAACAATTTTGGATGGATGTATGGATGTATGACTATTAGTTTTATTGGGAACGACTATTCAGCATCCATAGGTATGATTACTTTTGACTGACATGACATAAGCAAATGGAAATGTCAGAAAGCAGCAGGGAAATGTATGGAAGCAACTGATTCATGTCCAAAATCATTTGCAGTTTGTTCAGAGAGAGGAGAAATTGCTACTATGATGTGCACAAATGACTGAGTGTTGTGGAGGTTGAACTAATAGTTATGAGAATTTCAATTCTGATCTGAGAAACGCACCAAAGCGACTGAGAAAAACTGTAGCTGTCAGCAGCCTAAAAAATTTGTGTTGACAAGGTTTTTTTGCTTATTCCATGAAGTTGTGCTATGTAGCTAGCCTAGCTAGTGCCGTACTAACTTTGGTCTCGTATAACAGGGCACTGCACAGTTTCTTCATAGTAGGTGTTTGGATGATGTTTGACCTGAATAGTGCAGGCAATTAATAGGAGGAAATAAAGGTTCAGTGTAATCACACTACACAGCTGACTCTTGGAAGGTGGGTTCACGAGTGTGTTTGTGTGTGTATGAGTGCAGCTAGTGACCCCGGCATGTCTACCTCCAGCAGTTGTCTCAGCCTTTGCCATATTTGCAAACACATGCACACAACCCACATATCCCATCCCATCCTTCCTGCTTGCATTCCCTGGCGCTTGCTCCTAAAAGCAAGCTGCTATTCTAGGAGCAAGGTAACAATCAACATGGCCAAGATCGTTAGCCTCAGTTTTCCCTACGGGCCAGGCACAGAAAATAACTTTCTCTTTCCCTGGCATCTGCAGATACTGGGGTAAATGAAGACATACAGCCCCCAGGTCCAGCGGCCTGCTCAAGGTAACCTCTGCTGTCAGCACACATTTACAAATACCGCCTGTCGAGAGGAGGGAGGCACCAGGAAAATGGAAAATGATATGCCACCAAGGTAATGCCCCATGCTTGATAAATTATTAAATAAATACCAGAACCCACTCCCATTTCATTTCCATAAGTAAATTTGCACCTCAGGTTTCTCCAAACAAAAACCTGTGTACTTTCTGCAGGTGGCCAACACTTCTGAAAAATCCATACGATAGGTTGGGTCATGTATTAGAGCATTCCCTAGTTAGAAACAGAATCTTTTTTGGCAAATTAAGGTATTTCTGTATATTAAACTAAATAATATTAAACCCTAGCAATTTATCTCAATCTAAGTTCACTTCCTGGGAGTGTTTTAGATATTCTTCAAGAAACTGAAAGACTCGGAGAAGAGGCCAAAGAGGGATGAATGTGCAAGTTTCCTGCAATTGTGATGTAAATATAGAATATGTAAATGATAATTCATATATATTTCTCCACTAAATTTAAAAATACTATGTTAATATTAATTACACTTTTGCTTTTCCTCCTATGACAACTTAACATATTGCCACAGTGCGACTGCTCAGTGGTACAAAGAAGATAAAAATATAAGCAGTAATAAGGTCATAAAAGTGTTGTCTTTTTTCTCAGTTTTTCTTCTTACCTTCTTTTCTTTTGAAGCCCCAATGTGCATCCTCTCTCATTCCTGTATATGTGCATGTTCATATGACAACAAAGTACCTGCACTTACTGACAACACTTATCCTTGGGGAAGCTTACAAGACCTATTACTACTGCGTGCAAGGTCATTATTATCATACACAAGGCAGCAAGCTGCAGGCTCTGGCTGTAAGCTATGTTTTCAATATGTACTGAGTATATAAGGTGCAGACCATGTTGAACTTTACACTCCACATCTGCTCCAGTTGTTCATTCAGCCCTGTGTTCTTCTCAAGCCTGGGGCCTAAGAGTGCTTGACCTTGGGTGGAAACCTCCTTGCGCTGTGAGGAGTATTTACATCTTGACATTAGTTGCATCTCCTCTTGCATTCAGCTTATTATTCCAGCTGGATATCTAATAACATACTAGTGCATTTGTATTGGTGGCTTGCATTATATTCTGACCTGTGAGCTGGCACCTGTCTTTTATTGCTGAGATATTTGTACATGGGGAAATACCAAAATACTTGTGACTGCCCTGTTTGTCTACTGCTCTGTCTTCTCATGAATCCACCTTCCCTCTTTTTGCCACCACTCAACCATACCTATCCAGTCTCAGTGACACCCAGGTGTCCTTGCTGTACTTCCTGGTCAGGTGAGTTAACCTCTTTCTCCTTCCTGGGGTAGTTTGATGTTATCTGTGTACAGCAGATGGCTGATGGTCACCTCACAGCGGAATCGGTTTCCATATCTGCTCTTTTTGCTTGCTGAGGGAGCTGAAGACTATGCATCACATTTGTATCTTCTGCAGATGATGGTGCAGAATATACTGTGATATAGTCTGCACTTGAGTGCTGTCTTCCACAGTCCCCTTGATGAAGGTTATCAGTGCACTTTTTGCCTTGTATAGTTTCAAGTGCTCCAGTATCCATGTGTGGAGTCATAGACTTTCTAGCAGTCAATCCAAGCAGCGCTCAGGTTGGTCTTCCTGGTCTTATAGTCTTGGTCTACAGCTCTGTTATCCAGTAGCTGGTGCTTTGGCCCAGTGGTGTTGTTTCTAATGCCATTCTGAGCATCATTCATGTGCCTAATACTCAGCTTGGTTGCTATGATGATTGAGAGGAGCATACATGTTGTGGAGAGGCAGGTAATTGGTATTTAGATAGTAAGAAGGTGTTGTACCTTGGTAAGAATCATGAGCTAACTTTTTTATCATCTGTACTTCCAATGACTCTGAGTTTTGGTTTCATCTTTCCAAAGAAAGTTTTCTGTCTGGTCTGTATAGCCTCGATCTCACATGAGCATGAGAATACTTTTAAATTCTGCCATTATTTCTTAGCCTCTGAAAATGAGCACCCATGTATAAAAGTGGCTGTCATTCCAATTCCATTAATATAAGATTTTCTTTAATCCCTCTGCTGTGACAGTGCAAAATTTGAAAAACTGTGACAGTGTCTAAATACTTATGAACCTGAACCATTTCAGAACACTAACATTAAGCTAGGTAACACTGAGGGCAATTAGGTAAATAAAGGCAATTTAACAGGGAAGTCTCTTGGTTCTGGTCACCAAAAATTGTTTTCGTTTCTCAAATATAATTCAGTAATAGCTCTTTACTTTCACAGCCATCACATTACCACAAGGGAAATAAGTTTTAATACGGCCCTCTGGAGCAAAATTTACAGACTACTGTCAATTAGACTATCCCCTGATTTAGAAAAAAAAGAAAGAGAGAGAAAGAGAGCATGAACTGAACGCCTCTATGAGCCCACTGTGTGTAGCGGTGTGTGAGAATCGCAGGGAGGAAGAACTACTTGTGAAATTTTGAAATGTTGAAGAAACGTTTTTGAGGAAAGTTCCTGTTAAAGTTTTAACACTGACTCTCCCATAGTTTTCCTGGCAGAAAAATGGGTCTGGGATGTGTTAATATTAATATTAACATTGGAGTCGCTCCAATGACATTTAAAGAAGAATACAAAATAAATCTGTATCACTATAAACATTAAAACTAAAGCTTTTCATCAGTAGCCTCAATTCTGTTAAGGAAAGTGAACTATATAGTTGAACTGCTTTCTCCAGTAACTTGGCTTTGGGTGAATAAATGAAAGAATAAATGGGACAAAATCGCCCGGAGAATTCTCATCAGAGGAAACATGTTTCAGCTCATTAACACTTGCGGCACACAAACTGTTTTCACTGTTGTACCACTGGCACAGACTGACCATTATGATTGCTAGGTCAAATTAAACAACCTATTGAACTTGCAATTATGTTCTTTTATGTTTGTTTTATATCCAACCGTTGGTCTTAACCACATATGTGACACTAAATTTCAACTGAAAGATTAAATGTGGTTTGAAAAACATCCTGTTACTGTCATTATTAGGATTTGCCATGTGTTTGCTCTTTAGAATTTACTTTTTAAAAAGATTAGATATTAATCTATGTCTGTATTATACCTTCTAATTATTTTTGATGGCATACATTGCAGATTCAAACAAAAAGTAAAGTGTTTACATCAGTCTGACCTGATTTGGCACTGCTAGCTGTAAGTAT
Source organism: Maylandia zebra (assembly GCF_041146795.1). Lineage (NCBI taxonomy): Eukaryota > Metazoa > Chordata > Actinopteri > Cichliformes > Cichlidae > Maylandia > Maylandia zebra. The sequence continues at coordinate 9,911,505 of NC_135186.1, forward strand.
CTTGACTGATCATCGCACACAGTTTTGTTTCCTGTTTATCCTCCGAGCTAGAGGTTCATATTCATGCAGTTTTGGGCATTTTAACATTATTTCAATGCTACACACAGATAGCTTGAGGAATACCAAGGAGTTGAGTCGTGTAAGGGTGTTCTGGGTGACTAGTAAGCAGGTGTACATTTATGAGATAACCACTAACCTCAGTATTTTGAAATTCAATTTGTCATTTAACTGTACTTGCTATTTTTGAAGGCAAATATTTTTTAGCCTGTGGATAAGTCAGACCAGACCATAAAGCTATATATACCAGTTACATAACATTACGAGCACTGACAGGTGAAGTGAATAACACTCTTTTCATCATGGCACCTGTTAGTGGGTGGATACATTAGGGATTTTGTCCTCAAAGTTGATATGTTAGAAATAAGGAAAATGGGCAAGTGTAAAGATTTGAGGGAATTTGACAAGGGGCAAACTCTGATGGCATCTACAAAACTGCAGCTCTTGTAGGGAGTTCACAGTCTGCAGTCTGCAGTCCATGGAAGGTACAGTGGTGAAACAGTGAGAGAGTCATGAGCGGGCACGATTCAGTGATGTACATGATGGAGCAAAGACTAGCCCGTGTGGTCCGATCCAACAGATGAGCAACTAGAGCTCAAATTGCCAAAAAAAAGTTAAAGGTAAATATAATCTATAGGTGTCAGGATACACAGTGCATCACATGTCTGTGTAGGTTCTCCATCATCCAGGTCATGGTAGTTCAAGGAGCTTGGAAAGAAAGGAGCTGGAGTTCTTTAAGTTTCTTCAAGACATTTCAGCTCTTATCTGAGAAGCTTCTTCAGTTCTAAAACCGTCTTCAGCTTCACACCTTGGCCCATGTGGTGAGATACTTGATCAATAGTCTTAAGGGACAACTCCTGCATAACTACACATCAAACAGGGTGTCCATGCTGACCTCTGTCCACCACCAAAAATGCTAATAATCATGAGCATCAGAACTGGAGACAATGGCAGAAGGTGCCCTGGTTTGAATCTTGTTTTCTTTTACATTACATGGATGCCCATATGTGTGAGTCGCTTACCTGGTGAACACCTGGCACCAGGATGCACTGTGGGAAGAAGCCAAGCTGACAGAGGCAGTGTGATGCTTAGGGCACTGTTCTCCTGGGAAGATCCTGTCATCCAAGAGGATGTCACTTTCACATGCACCACCTACCTAAGGACTGTTGCAGTCCATGGAAACAGCATTCCCTGATGACTGTGGCCTCATTCAGCAGGATACTGTTCCCTATCATAAAAATGGTTTAAAGAGGAGCACAGCAATGAGTTTGAGGTGTTGACCTACCTGCCAAATTCCCCAGATCTCAGTTCAATCATGGGTCAGGGCAGATTTGGCAGCATTAGGACCAACAGAATATTAGGAAGGAAGGTGGTATGTTCTGATCAGTATATGTATCCACATGGAGGGTTACAGTTTTATCAGAGTGTACCAGTGTACCCTGTACTGGAGATGCAGGCTTCCTACCTGTTCTCCAGAGCCGAAGTGACAGTCAGCATGCAAGTGCGAGGCTAAATGGAGGACTGCATGCAAGCTTTTTCTTTTTCCTTCTACTTGTTTCATTTCACTGTGTATTGCTGTCTTCCTGTTGCTGTCGACATTCTGTCTTTCTTCCCGTCCTATCCCCTATATCGTCACCCCACATCTAACTGGCTTCCTCTCACCCTCCTCTCTCTCTCTGTCTGACAGCAGTAAGGCTCCTTTGGGAGGTAATTAGGAAAAGCTCAACAGAGACACACACAGCAGCTGCTGAAAACAAGGCTTTCAATCGCTTTTACTCTCTCTCTGCATTACAATAGCAAAAGGCCGGGAGTCAGGGGAAGAGGATGATGAGGGAGGGTGCGCGGGCACTACCAGGACATCTTTAGGGAACAATGTCTGGGAGAAAATGCTGCTTTGGTAGTCCTAAATTTTTATGTGCTGAAGAACCAGGTATTTTTTTTTTTTAAATTACTTGTACCTGCGCTTGTGTCATTCGGAGGCAAAAGGTCTTGTCTATCCCTGTCTAGCACAATGGCAGCTTTGAAGTGAAGATGACACAAAAACTGAGAGTGTACAAAAGGAGACACATTTCAGTAATTTAGGACAGAGATGAAGTTGCTTTTCTTCCTTGAAGCAATTTGTTCACTTTTCAAAACTGCGTGTTATTGGCTCTAAGCCTTGTTCTCTGCAAGCTAGTAAACAAAACCATAGGATAAATCCTCAATAAAGGCACCTGATGGTTCTTCTCTCTTCAACAAACCTGCTGCCCTCTGGGCTGATTTCAAGTGTTTTCATCAAGCTGTATGGTCATTCTGTGCCCTCTCTGCACACTATGACTGACCTAGTTCAAATACTTCACTACTGAGAAACAGAAGAGGCTGTTGATGGTGTTGGTGACCATGAACCAAACTTTTAACCGTGCCAATCACAAACTTTACATTTTATAGATTTATAAGTCAAATGTCACTCCCCTTCACTCCACTCCTACATTTCACTGTTCCTGTCAAATAGAAGGCCAAAAGTTCCTGAATGCAATATTCCATAAATTTCCGGCCACATTCCATAACCACAAAATGATGGCTTAATCATACCACCCAGAACTGGATGGTTTTATACATTTCAATACAGGATGTGAAAATATGAAAACATTGGTCTCTGAGTAAAATTCTATTACAAGATCCAGACAGAACAGCGTGACTATTGCCATGCTAATGCAGTTGTGTAACCATTGCTATAGAGCTCAGTTCTCACATTAGCATGCAATATGCTCACTATGACAATCCTGACATGGTGACATTTAGCGGTTTTAGTTCATCACCATGTTAACATTTGCTAATTAGCTGTAAAGACAAAGAAATGCTGAAGCTAAAAGGGAAAACTGATGATGCTGGATGAAAAGTGATTACAGTTAAAGACAGGCACGACAGTCCAGTAGATACAGTCCAGTGGTTACTGGACATTTCACTTAACTACAAATCCCAGCATTGTGATATTGATATGTATTTTTCTATCCTTCCAGTAATGATTTTGAAGATTTTTTTTAATATAACTTAAATATTGACTTTTACTCAATAGAAGCTATTCAGTTTATTTTAGTAATCAGATAACAATAAGAGACTGTACTGTAGATGTGTAGCATGGAGGAGTAATATCAGAGCCTTGATAAAAGTGAACTTTGCTTTTGTAGTTTCTGCAGCAGCATTAATAACTAAATGTGCAAACCTCTTCATTGCCTGCAGATGCAAAGTCTGTTATTACAGAGGTGAGCATGGAGAGGGGGGAGTGCATGCGGTAGTTCCAGGAGGGTGCACCGCTGTGCATTTTAAACACAAGCATACATAAATGCTAATGATATAGACAAACACAAATATTTACATACACCTGTAGATGCAAAGTGCACTGGCAGTTCTGGACTTTTCACTCAGCAATTACCTCCCACTTAAGACTGTACATCTGAAATCTCATTCAGCATATCTTCAGTCCCTCACTGCTGAATTACATGCTTTGGATATGCAGTATGCTGCACATCATGCATTAGAGCCCTAAATTTCCAATAGAATCATTTCTTTTATTTCCCACACTGTGCTCTGAATAGTTCTTTCCACTCTTAAATTTTCTTTGAAGAACTTGCAGTAGCTAAGTGTAACTGTCTTTTGAAATACATGGGACTGAATTCGTAACATTTCCAAAACTGCAGATTTCTTTGCTTTTCTTTGCGAAGTGTATGTTACTTTAATGCTGACGGTTTGTTAAACGTGGCTAAAGATGGATGAGCGTTCATGCTGAAGCATACCAAGGGTGAACAGATAACTTTTCTGTGCTGCAAAGAGGATGGATGGATGGATGGATGGATGGATGGATGGATGGATGGATGGATGGATGGACGGTCATTCTGTGGCACGGAATGAAAGAAAGGGCTGACGATCGATGACTCACCATCTCTGTGTGTGGACTTCAGGACAGGCAGGCCAGGCATGTCTGGACAAGCCAAAATCAGCAGCTTTTACCTTTGTACAAAGGCAAGTGAAGACAACCAATTTGGCTGGAAGATTTATTCAGTGGACACCAAGCATCCCGACATGACAGGACTTCCACTGCAGAGATCTAGAAAATATCTTTGCAGTTTCTGGAGAGAACTGATTATAAAAGAGAAGAAAAGAGAGTTGGCATCAGACTTGACGTTACAGGAGCAAGGAGCCCAATCATATATAAAGCACTCTAAGCACTGTGCTTTCAGAAGTCACTTATTTTTTTTAAAGCCAACACATTGCTTTTACTGCCTGTGAGATTCAAATTCAGAGAGCAAGTATTAAGAAAGCTTTGACAGTATAGTTTAAATGAGGTCATGCTTCAGATTAAAAAGGGTGGTATTCAGCAAAAACTCAAACTCCCGACAGTAAAGTATTGCAAACACTCCCTTCTCTCTGAGGATATTATTAATGTGCTTTTAAAAAAAGAAGGGGAAAAAAAGCAGCTTTATAATATTGCAAACTGACCAGTTGTGTACATTGTACATTCTCTTTTGGCTCTTGCTCAGATCAGAGAGGTGTTTAAATTATTTATGTAGAGATGTTCGTGCATTTGCATTGAGTGGTGATGCAGGAAGGATCGTGGGTGAGCTGTATACCGTACAGTGCGAGCTGTCTAGGTTCCAGGCTGATAAGCGCTAAAAAGAATCTTTAGTAAGATGAAAGCTGCCTTCGGCCAGTGTGTAGATTGGGTTGACATCTCTCCAGTGGTGCAGACTTACTACAGCTGCCTTTTAGCTGCCTTTAATAATCCACAACTTTCAGTTTAACACTTAAGCTGCAAGAAAAAGCGGTAGCTCGGAAACAGCCCTGCAAATCCTGCTCTGTACGTGTTGACACAGTGGGCTCAATGGCAGTCATCTCATAACCAATCCATAAAGCTTGAAATGCTCCCATTCACTTAGGTGATGCAGTACCTCTCAGGGAGATGTTAGTGCAGGTGAATTTAAAAGGTTCAGTGTTACAGGCTCAAGGGATGGCGTTACCACCAAAGAACTAAATTACTTATTTGTGTTTTCAAAGCCCCTTAAAGAGCAAATCTAGGATAACAATTTTCTCTGCAGTGTTTTTGATCTCTGGGGTGCTCACATAGTCTCTGTGGTTCACAGCAACTAAATTACAATGCGTTTGGTATAGTACAGGAGCACAAAGCTGATACACCTCTGTCAGTAATCATTTGTACATTATGAGCAGGGAGCCGCTTCACTGGATCCAAGCTATTGGGGGGAAAGTGCCAAATCATTAAGTTATTTAATAGTTCATTGAGTCTCTACAGTTGGCTGCTAATTAAACAACATTCGATCAGTGTGAATAGGGAGAGGCAGTGGATGACATTAAGTAGATGAGGTGGTCTTAACCCCTGCAAACTGCTAGGATCAACTGATTGGCAATTAATGTTCTCGCCGGCTGCCGCTGATGAAACCTCCTGAAGTGACTTTGAAAGCTCAAACTTTCCAGCAACACTGATGCCAGAGCTTCCAGTATTTCTCATACTGGGACGGTACTGTTCTCTCTGCCATCACGACTTTATGTTAATCCTGTGCTTTTGGACTCCAAAAGTGCTGCTTTTTTCCGTCTTTTTCTCAACTGATTTAAACTGATGTTTATTGGGAACAGCAGTTCACTGCATTTCATTATATTCATGCAAGTGAGAGTAAACTACAAACACTTCTCACTTGTTTCTTGATTACTTCAGAGAACATTTTTTTAACCTTCAAAACTGTATAAAATGCAGGTTTTGGAGTTGTGGCTCAAGGTGAGATAGTGGTTTGGATTCACTCAGTAAATAGAAGAAATACCAAAGACCAGGTTAGCGATGTTGTGTCACAGTCAGAAGGTCCTGACTTTGACTCCACCATCTGGCCAGAGCTTTTCCGTGTGGAATTTCCATGTTCTCCCTGTGTCTGGGTTCCTTCCGGGGTACTTTGGCTTCTTACCACAGTCCAAAGACATGCAGTTAGTGGGATTAGGTTAGGCAATTCTCTTGGCGACCTATCCACGGTGTAACCTGCATTTATGGTACCTGTATAGGTGCCAGTCCCCCTGCAATCCTGAATTAGATAAGTAGAAGAAAATGGATGGGTGGATGGATAGACCAAAGCCAAAGTCATTCAGTAAATATAAAAAACTCTTTGTTTTGCTGACCCATAGAATAAAGAATCAGTGGATGATTCTTTATTCTTCCATCATTTTCAATCAACACAGAAACTGGGGCAGTCGACGGTAGGAGTGGTTCACCTTAAGTAAGAAATGTTAGACTTTCAGAGGCGTTATTTCATTTTGGCAGTGTGTAATAATTACAATTAAAGTCACATTTTCACTATTTTGATTTTCATATTAATATATTTAGGGAGGTAGAAAAGCTGTGGTGGATTCTTAATGAACTAAACTGGTTGGTGGATAGAAGAACTGGAATTAGAGAATAGTTCCAGGCTACCGCAGTAATCGTGCAATATCCGGTGCCGAAATGAGAGTGGGTTGTCATGAGTAGGCTTACTTGCAGACCTTGTAAGGTCAACAAGGCTTTAAGGCTTTAATCAGCACTGAGATCATACAGGTATCGAAGGCCTAAACAACTGAGAAGCTACATGTCTTATAAATGTCTGAAAGAGAAAGCCAAAGGGTTTCAGAGGAATCTTGCCCTCCTGAAGGTGCCCACACACTGTGGGATTTCAGCAGTTTTATACATTCATCGTAACCCCTCATGGATCTAATAAAATTTACGTACCAAAGTTCAGCTGAGTTCTGATCCTGGCTTAGGACACACAGATGCTATTCCCCTATAACTTTTTCCATGCTACATCCTCCTTGGTGTTGTCATGACAACAGACACATACCTTTGCACATTTTATCTCCATCTAGTCTGTTTGAATGTGTTTTATTTATTTATCATTTAGTGTTGATGTCATGCTGACCACTCTGCCAGTTCATGCTGCATTCCCTTTGATTAGTTAATAAATGTAGCAGCAATCAGTGTACACTGACACGCTACACCATCTTTGGTTGTAAAGCTGTTACAGCATCCAACTTCAGTTCTATGACTCCTTTATGGTTTTGGTTATAGTTCATATTAGGAACAACACTGCACAGTGTCTACCAGGCTCACAGCTAGCTAAATGGGATCGTATAGACATCTATTACCTGTATTTTCTATGAGAATTGATTGGTTAGATCACTATTTGGTATTTTGAAGCACTTGTTATTTCCACTATAACCCGCTCAGCAGCACGTCATGTGCACCATGGCGAAGAAGTTTCCCCCCAAACCCCAGATCCCACCTCGTAGCACCAGCTAAAGCCTCGGGCTGTGAAGCAACATTTCCTTCTCTCAAAATAAAAGAGAAATAACTGCTCCTCAGATCAACACATTGAACTATTTCCTCATCAGGAAAATGCTATGCTTATAATTTCCTTGCCTGCCTTCCGCAAGCCAATCAGCCGTTTTGTTTGTGTGGTTTAAATCTCACTGCTCTTCTGTCATTCTGCCTTTCAGACTCTCATTTGTGTGACCTCCACCTCGCCAACTCCCCCTCATCATGACATCCACCTTTTACTGTTTATTTTACTGTTTATTTTCATGTGTGTTTATGGCACCAATGCTAAGAACACAACGCGGCACAAAAATAAAATGCTTCAGTTTAGGAAACCTTGTGGTTTGGGTTAAAATGGCTATTTCATTGTCAGACTTTGTGTTGAAGCTACATACTTTACACATACTGTACCCAATTGTTGCTGTTTGCTAGTCTGAAAAAATGAATTCTTATAGCACAGCAGTAGGGGGAGGACTAACATGATGATTTTGCTGGTCATTATGATATGTTTGAACCTCAAAAATAGATGCTTCCACATGAAAATGTGTGAATATACACCACCCTAAACCTGTCCAGGACGGACGGTGGAAATCTGACATTTGGAATCATTTCATTTTTATCAAGGCTCCTATAATAATTAGCTGATCTTAGTTGGTACCCAGCCGGTCCGAGCAGTCACATAGCCGTGAAACTGTTTAGATGCAACACTATACCAAAAAAAGAAAATATTAAAAAGCATAGCATTTTCAGACACACACACTCGGCTGGAAGATTATCATCGCTGCAATGATGCACAATAACAGCAGAACTGAGGCTGTGAAAGAAATGAAAAATTCTGAGCGCTGGGCCTGATCCTCAGGAGGGCTGCTGCTGTATTGATCACATGCAGAAAAGTCCCATGAAAACAACTCAAAGGTCAAGCTGGCGGGACTCTGTCTACAAAATATGAAAATCTCCAACTTATCTGTGATTATAATCACAGTGTGCCACCTCATCTGTTGCCTGGAGGCAATTAGCATCTGGATGGGAATGTGTCAGATGGCGCAAATTAATCGCATAATGGAACATAATACTGGAATAATGGAAATACTTACACTCACACATGCAGCTGACAGACAGGGAGATTTGTTTTGTCTTTTCACTGCTTGTCATGTTCATCCCCATGAAGCTGTATAAAACATCAGAGTCATTTATAATACGAAAAAAACGGATTTTCCAAACACACTTACATTATCTGCATGTTTACATGACTTCCTGTTTGCTTGACTCATCCACTTACAGCCTTCCTTATGCACAAATGCAGCCTTATGGATTTCTTGCGGTAGTGTGCATAAATTCAGTTTGCTTAATTCCATCATCCCTTCAGTGGCTGCGACTCTCATCAGGAGGTAATGTTACAGTGAATAAAACTGACAGGAAGGCTTTTGGCTCCTAGCAAAGTGCAACTTTTCTTTTCCTCTGTCACTAAAATATTAACATCAGAATCAGCTTTGATCTTGTTTAACCCCTTTAATTTGAAATTGAGGTCACATGTGTACTACTTGGATGTTTTTTTGTTTCTTTTTTAAAATGAATGACCGCCGCAGTTTTATAGTTGACGGGGGTTTAAGTTTTACTGATTTGTAAAGGCAACCTTTCGGTACAATATAGGTAACACAATTACATAGATAGCAAACCTGTGACCCTAACCTGTCTGCTTGGGTAACAGAGAAAAATTAAACGTGTTAAATGTGTACAGTGCAAACTTTTTAAGTCTATTTCAAGTGATTTCATTCTCGCTGTCACTCCTACCTCTTTGATTATTCACCTGCAAGACTGAAAGAGAATTCAGCCAGAGTAAAAGAAGTCATCTTCTATCAGCTGAAAGAAAACGAGTCACAGATGGCAGACAATGACTATAGCGGGAGCTCTCTCAGTCGGCCCTATTCTTCCCTGCTGCCTGTGTTGTTAGCTGGATTCCTTACCCGCGGTTCTGGCATTCAGAGGCACTGGGCTGTGAGAAGGCAATCAAGGCTGCGCGTGGACGAGAGAAGAGGGACATCGGGGCAGTTAGGAAAGTGGGCTGTGCCCCGGAGACAGATAGGAAAAGGCGGATCTGGGCTGTCCTGAAGTCAATCTGTGTTCGCTCAAGAGGAGAGAGTGGAGGGGGAGGCGTTCTCAGCGAGGGAAGAGGATATCACCTCAGGCCATTCTGCCTTTTCTGTCGCTGCTCAAGCCTTTTAATAAACATTTAACATTCACAGAGAGAAAAATCAATACCCACAGGAGGTGACTTCCCTCTGTTACTATGAGCTGCCGCTAACTGCTAGGAACATGTTTAAGAGTGTGGATGAACAGGTGGTAGCAGCATGGGAATACCAGTGGAATGCATAGATTAGATTTATTACGGCATATTCCAACACTGACGTTTAAAAGAATGCCCAAGTATATGCTTTTATTTTATGTGCATATAAGAAAACAAGGCATTCAATAATATTTACTGATTTTCTCACTGTGAATTTTGCATTACCCAAATGAGGGCAGAGCATTGACAATGATTAATGGCATGAAATTATGAATAACAGATAAGCATTTCAAAATTTCCCCCAAAACATCTCCAGCTCTGTTGAATAATCTTTATGAAATAATGCTTAACACGAGGTTTCAAGTGATAGTCTACATTGCTGAGCCTCTGACTTTTCATCTAGTGCCACCAACAGGTTGGCATTTTAGCTGAGAGTGTGATGTCTTCACAGCTGAGTGACTTGCCAATTTATTCAGACATTCTTCTCCTGCTCAGCGTAACTTTTTAACGACACTGATGAGCCTGTAACTTTTCATCAAGATTCATTACCAGGTCAGAATTGCACTTTGTCAATTTCTTTGATTTATGACCAAATACTTGCAAAACAACTGAAATTTCCATGCTCAGACTCAGAAATACTTTGTAGCTTTATTACTTTTTGTAGAAAGCCATCATTAGCTGTAACTGGATATGCTTAATCACTATATGTTGCCTGTGCAGAAGGGCTGTGCTTATATTGAGGGTTTGTAGAAACAATAGCAGTGGGCAACAGTACAGTCATAAGAAAGATGATTACACTAGTTTATTTTAACTAACTAGTGTCACAGCTAATAACTCAGAGGAAAATAAGGAAAATTTCCCGTTTGTGTTTGGTTTTAGATAGATAGATAGATAGATAGATAGATAGATAGATAGATAGATAGATAGATAGATAGATAGATAGATAGATAGATAGATAGATAGATAGATAAGTTCTTATTTAGTGCAAACACTACAGTTTAGTTGTCCCCGCCCTCCTTTGCCCTCCTGTTGCCCCCAACAGTTTGATGACATGTGGGTCAAAGGAGTTTTTAGGTCTGTTGGTCCTAGACCTGGGGAGAAGCAACCTGTCGCTAAGCAGACTCCTCTGGTTATTTATGATCATATGCAGAGGATGCCCAGCATTGTCCATAATGTCTAGCAGTTTTTTAAATGACCTCTTCTTTGCCACTGTCACCAGAGTGTCCAGTTTAATGCCTTGCTGAGTAGTTTTTCCAGCCTGGATGAGTCTCTCTTTGCTGCACTGCTCCCCCAGCACACCACAGCATAGAAAAGTACACCAGCAACCACCGACTGATAGAACATCCACACATTATATGATCTGACCCATCAGTCTTCTTGGAAACTTTATTTCTTCAAGATGATGAGAAGAGAAAGTGGGCAGCGGGCAATTTTGGAGGTAGGCTGTAGCCTGTGTGCTGTTTTCTACTGGCTTAAACAAATCATAACATTAAATTTTGATTGAGTGAGCAAGGTGCACATTTGGATTTCATGAGCCTATAGCTGCTGCCAACTTGGCTGTACACATAAGAACAGAATCTGTTCTGTTTTTCTATGGTATACATGGAATTCGTGCTGGTGCTGTGCATCTGTGAAGCTGGAGGAAATGCGGTATTTTTATCAAGGACAGTCTGACAAAGTCTGTTCTTTTTTAGTGTGCATTTTTGGAATTTTGGTGACTCACCATGAACGTGACTGAACCTGACTGAGTTGGGACCACAAGCACAGAAGGGGGTATGACAGGGAAGATCAAGGGGATGGTGCAATTCTGATTTAAGCTGCAGCTCTTCCTCAGAATACCAAGTAGTTATTTTGATTTTTTTATATGATATGTTGTGGGAACAATATAATCATATAAGAAACATGATAGTTGAGTATAGCGGCATTTATTTATTTGATATTTTTTGCAAGATGTTAGAAAATTTTCTTGTATCTATGATCGGTTTCAATGAGATATATTCATTTGCTTTTACCATTTACTTTTTCTTTATTTCATTTTTTACTGAAATGCTTCATTTTATAAATTCATTTCTTTTTGAGCTAGTTCTTGTTAGATTGTGCCACTTCACGTTTACTCAAATGGCTCAGCTTGAGCTGATAACTGCAGCTACCCTTGAAACAGTAAAAGAACCCCAAACCACCACAAACCATGACTAGTTGCATCATTTATAGGCATTCACAAGCTTTCTTTTTCGATCTAAATGAAACCACACGTGTATTTAGCTAAGAGATCATCAGGACTTTTTTTGGAGTAACTTGTATTACTAGGCAATTTTTCAAAGAGAATCAAATAATGTCAAAAATAATAAATCAATTTACACTTTTTCACATGACTGTACTCCATTTCTTAGACTCAACACACCCAGCAGTTTAGAAGTAGCACACTGCTTGCTCCTGCTATTTCAGCTCATTATTTTGAGTGCGCAGTAATTACTGAAGGCTAGTAAGATGAATGCATCAAGATTCTCTCATCACATCTTTCATATGTGTTATTGTGGCTGGTGGTAAGAAGGAAAGTTTCAAAGAGGTTTCAGAAAGAAAAATCAACATGAAACAATAAAAGGGAGACAGACACGTTCCTCTCATCCCAACTGGAAATCCTGCCACTGCTGACAGGTTCAGTAAAATAAACCTTGTGAAGGCTATGGTCAAATATCAGCTTTTGGACATTCAAGGCGAATTTATTTTCCTATATCAACCCAACATCACTTCAGTTTATGTGCAAGACCACTTCTAAATGTCAAGAGACATTTTTTTGAAGGCCTCTATTGAATTTTACTTGGCGTTTACACAGCCTGAGTATTAGATTATTTAAAGGGGACTTCTTAATGTCAGTGGACGAAGAGAGAGTTAGTAGAAGAATTTACAGGAACACTTTAAAAACCAAACACTGTGCCCTTGGTACAACATCTCTCAGAGAGAGAAAGTTTTTTCAAGACACATACACTATACAGTGGGGCAAAAAAGTATTTAGTCAGCCACCGATTGTGCAAGTTCCCCCACCTAAAATGATGACAGAGGTCAGTAATTTGCACCAGAGGTACACTTCAGCTGTGAGAGACAGAATGTGAAAAAAAAAATCCATGAATCCACATGGTAGGATTTGTAAAGAATTTATTCGTAAATCAGGGTGGAAAATAAGTATTTGGCCAATAACAAAAATACAACTCAATACTTTGTAACATAACCTTTGTTGGCAATAACAGAGGTCAAACGTTTACTATAGGTCTTTACCAGGTTTGCACACACAGTAGCTGGTATTTTGGCCCATTCCTCCATGCAGATCTTCTCGAGAGCAGTGATGTTTTGGGGCTGTCGCCGAGCAACACGGACTTTCAACTCCCGCCACAGATTTTCTATGGGGTTGAGGTCTGGAGACTGGCTAGGCCACTCCAGGACTTTCAAATGCTTCTTACGGAGCCACTCCTTTGTTGCCCGGGCGGTGTGTTTTGGATCATTGTCATGTTGGAAGACCCAGCCTCGTTTCATCTTCAAAGTTCTCACTGATGGAAGGAGGTTTTGGCTCAAAATCTCACGATACATGGCCCCATTCATTCTGTCCTTAACACGGATCAGTCGTCCTGTCCCCTTGGCAGAAAAACAGCCCCATAGCATGATGTTTCCACCCCCATGCTTCACAGTAGGTATGGTGTTCTTGGGATGCAACTCAGTATTCTTCTTCCTCCAAACACGACGAGTTGAATTTATACCAAAAAGTTCTACTTTGGTTTCATCTGACCACATGACATTCTCCCAATCCTCTGCTGTATCATCCATGTGCTCTCTGGCAAACTTCAGACGGGCCTGGACATGCACTGGCTTCAGCAGCGGAACACGTCTGGCACTGCGGGATTTGATTCCCTGCCGTTGTAGTGTGTTACTGATGGTGACCTTTGTTACTTTGGTCCCAGCTCTCTGCAGGTCATTCACCAGGTCCCCCCGTGTGGTTCTGGGATCTTTGCTCACCGTTCTCATGATCATTTTGACCCCACGGAATGAGATCTTGCGTGGAGCCCCAGATCGAGGGAGATTATCAGTGGTCTTGTATGTCTTCCATTTTCTGATGATTGCTCCCACAGTTGATTTTTTCACACCAAGCTGCTTGCCTATTGTAGATTCACTCTTCCCAGTCTGGTGCAGGTCTACAATACTTTTCCTGGTGTCCTTCAAAAGCTCTTTGGTCTTGGCCATGGCGGAGTTTGGAGTCTGACTGTTTGAGGCTGTGGACAGGTGTCTTTTATACAGATGATGAGTTCAAACAGGTGCCATTCATACAGGTAACGAGTGGGGGACAGAAAAGCTTCTTACAGAAGACGTTACAGGTCTGTGAGAGCCAGAGATTTTCCTTGTTTGAGGTGACCAAATACTTATTTTCCACCCTAATTTATGAATAAATTCTTTACAAATCCTACCATGTGAATTCATGGATTTTTTTTTCACATTCTGTCTCTCACAGTTGAAGTGTACCTCTGGTGCAAATTACTGACCTCTGTCATCATTTTAAGTGGGGGAACTTGCACAATCGGTGGCTGACTAAATACTTTTTTGCCCCACTGTATTGCCAAAAGTATTCGCCTCTCTGCCTTCACAGGCATATAGGCTTGAGTGACATTCCAGTGTTAGACACTGATGGCAGTCTCTGCTCTGATTCATCCCAAAGGTGCTACGTCGGGTTGAGGTCAGGACTCTGCACAGGCCAGTCAAGTTCTTCCACACCCATGGCCATGGAAGTGATTGGAAAACCTGAATTAAATGATTTGGATAAGCAATATAGTGTGTGTGTTTTGACTTGATTAGACAGTATTTGGGGTTTGACATTTAAATGAAAATTATAAAACCATATAATTAATAATTACAGAAGTCGCATTTCTATTGGTATTTGTGTCGAGATGTGCCTTGTTTAATAAATATATGAGCTATTTATTTAATTAAACATTTACATCTTTTGTCATGATGTGTTTCCTTTATATCAAGTAGAATGTATTGTGTAAGATATATATTTAAACCAGAACGTACAATACATGACCATTGTTTTAATTCTTTTAATGTTTAATTTAATTTTTACATTTCACTGTTAGCGAATTTTGACAAATGACTGTCATGGTCTTGTTTTTAAAGTATTTTTTAAGTTTTGATACATTTTTATTAAGTCTTGACCCATCGAGACATGGAGACCACTAGATCCCTGTAAGTGTGCTGTGGTAACCTGGCACCAAGATGTTTAAGTCCTGTACGTTGTGAGGTGCGGCCGTATGGATCGGACATGTATTGTCATGGTCCTGGGCCATGTGGGCCCAGTATTCTCAGTTCTTTGTATTCTCGTATTTCGTTCCTTATTTAGACCATGTCTTCTGAGTTGCCCTGTTGTGTTGTTCCCTAAGTGTTTTCCCTTCATGGCTTCTACCCCCTGTGTGCCCCTCTGTGTATCTGTGAGCCCTCGTCTCTCCTTATGTTTTATTCCATGTTTCCCCTGCCCTTTATGTCTAAGTTCTCCCCGTGCTCTCTCTCCCCCCCTGTGTGCCTTCTAGGTATTTATGAGCCCTCGTCTCCCTTTGTGGTTGTTTCATGTTTCCCCAGCCCGTTATGTCTGTGTTTTCCCCGTGCTCTCTCTCTCCTCCTGTCTGAACCTCTGTGCCTGTACATGTCATGTTCAGTTCACCCCGCCCTGTCTCGTTATGGTTATCTGTGTCACCTGTGTTCCCCGTGTGTTCCCACTTTCCTCGTTAACCCTCTGTGTATTTCTGTCTGCGTCTTCCCCTGTTCGGCGTCGCGTTCTCCCTCATGCCGTGTGTGGTTCTCCCCGTGTCTTCCGGTATATGTTACTTTAGCTTTTCCCAGTTTAGTGTAGTTTTGTATTGCTTTTGTATCATCGTTATTGTTTATCACTTATCAGCAATAAAGCTGCATTTTGAGTTTATCCCCCGTGTCTGTGAGTTTGCAATTTGGGTCCTCATTCTGCCTGCCACACGGCCGAAACATGACAGAAGAACGCGACCACAGTATGGACCCAGCGACACAGAGAAGGGAGGTCGTTCAGACAGTGGAAGCGCTATGCTGTCAGTGGATGCAGCGTTCCGGGGAGGAGGATACGGAGGAGTTGCTTCACCCATTGCGGGTGAGCGTAACCGTGTTCCCCTGGCTGTGGGAGGCGCTACCCCCCCTGATTTCTGACTACCTCCGCACCATCCTCCAACCCCGTCCTCAGGAGCAGGCGCCCAGCGCACGGGCCGCGTCACCACCGTTCCGCTGTCACGCAACTTCCCCATCACCACCTCCACCATCTTGCGGCTCCGGGGTGATTAAAGTTGGCTCACTGAGACTCGGACGCAACCTGGGGTCGCTACCATCCATGCCTTCGTACACGAGCCGCTCACCCTCGCCGTTTCGTTCGGATTTCGCTTCTCCAGCCTCCTTTCTGGCACGGATGTGGTCGGAGGATGAGGAGCCAGCCGTCACAGCTATCAATGTTGTGTCAACAGCCGCTGCTAGGAGGAAGCGGCGCCTTCGTCGCCGCCGCACGTCAGCGCAGCCAGAGTCCGGGGTGTCGTCAGAGCAGTCGCCTGGGCCGGAACCGCTGGCCGAAGCCGCCTCCGAGTCCGTGTCAGCAGTGATTTTCGGCTCTGAGGAGATGTCCCCACAAATCACTGCCCGGGACATCGCGGAACGGGAGCAGGTGGTTCTCGCGGAGCTGGAGGAGAAGCTCCGGTGGAAGCCGTGGCTGACCCCCGACTGTGAGCAAGTCTTTCGGGGAACGCGCCTCGCTCTCGGGGGCCCCCGGAGTTGCCAGGGACTTCCACCACTCACCCCGCCCGCTTCCACGGATAGAAAGAAGCGGCACTCTCGCCGCCGGCGCTCTGAGCCCCTCACAGTTCAGTTAGCTCCCTCGCAGCCACCCTCAGTTCAGTTAGCTCCCTCGCAGCCACCCTCAGTTCAGTTAGCTCCCTCGCAGCCACCCTCAGTTCAGTTAGCTCCCTCGCAGCCACCCTCAGTTCAGTTAGCTCCCTCGCCGCCTGTAGCGCAGGCCCCAGTAGCTCCAGTGCCGCCTGTAGCGCAGGCCCCAGTAGCTCCAGTGCCGCCTGTAGCGCAGGCCCCAGTAGCTCCAGTGCCGCCTGTAGCGCAGGCCCCAGTAGCTCCAGTGCCGCCTGTAGCCCAGGCCCCGATAGCAGTACGGTCCGCTGGTCGGCTTAACATTCAGCCAGGGGTCTCAAATCTCTCTGGCTCTGCATCAGCTCCTGCTGGGAGCTCGGATGAGCTCATCCAGGACTCTGCGGCTCCCACGCCGCCATCTACCTCGTCAGCTGGAGGGTCCGAGGGGCCCGTTCAGCCTCCTGTCTCCGCTGGAGGGTCCGAGGGGCCCGTTCAGCAACCTTCCTCGTCAGCTGGGGGTTCGGGAGAACCGCACCAGCCTCATGCCACGTCAGCTGGAGGGTCCGAGGGGCCCGTTCAGCCTCCTGTCTCCGCTGGAGGGTCCGAGGGGCCCGTTCAGCAACCTTCCTCGTCAGCTGGGGGTTCGGGAGAACCGCACCAGCCTCATGCCACGTCAGCTGGAGGGTCCGAGGGGCCCGTTCAGCCTCCTGTCTCCGCTGGAGGGTCCGAGGGGCCCGTTCAGCCTCCTTCCTCGTCGGCTGGGGGTTCGGGAGAACCGCACCAGCCTCATGCCACGTCAGCTGGAGGGCCCGAGGAGCCCGTCCAGCACCATGCCACGTCAGCTGGAGGGCCCGAGGAGCCCATCCAGCCACCTTCTGCTACGCCTGGTCCAGCCTGTGCTTCGTCAGCTGCAGCCTCAGAGCCTTCGTCAGCTGCAGCCTCAGAGCCTTCGCCTGGTCCAGCCTCAGAGCCTTCGCCTGGTCCAGCCTCAGAGCCTTCGTCAGCTGCAGCAGCCTCCGAGCCTTCGTCAGCTGCAGCAGCCTCCGAGCCTTCGTCAGCTGCAGCAGCCTCCGAGCCTTCGGCCTGTGCTTTGTCTGGTCCTGTGCCCACCGGGCCATGGCCAGCACGCCTGACACTGGAGAGCCGCCGCTGCCTTCCGCGCGGCCGGCCCCCTGAACTGCTCCGTCGTCTCCTTCGCCGCCGCCGCTGCCTTCCGCGCGGCCGGCCCCCTGAACTGCTCCGTCGTCTCCTTCGCCGCCGCCGCTGCCTTCCGCGCGGCCGGCCTCCTGAACTGCTCCGTCTCCTTCGCCGCCGCCGCTGCCTTCCGCGCGGCCGGCCTCCGGACCAGCTCTGCCACCTGTGCCACCCGCCTGGTCGGCCCCCCGACCGTGTGACCCGTGAACTCTTGTTCCTGTGGGCTCTGGGTCGGCCCCCTGGACTTTATTTTGACTATGGTCGTGTGCTCCCGTGTTTTCTGTTGTTTATTTTGTTTCCCGTTCTGGTCCCTCCGTCCTGGTCCCCCGCCTCCCGCCCTGGGTGGGTTGTTTTCTGTTTTTGTTTTTGTTTCTCGGGTTTGGGCTGTCGGGAGCCAGCCCTTTAGGGGGGGGTGGTGTCATGGTCCTGGGCCATGTGGGCCCAGTATTCTCAGTTCTTTGTATTCTCGTATTTCGTTCCTTATTTAGACCATGTCTTCTGAGTTGCCCTGTTGTGTTGTTCCCTAAGTGTTTTCCCTTCATGGCTTCTACCCCCTGTGTGCCCCTCTGTGTATCTGTGAGCCCTCGTCTCTCCTTATGTTTTATTCCATGTTTCCCCTGCCCTTTATGTCTAAGTTCTCCCCGTGCTCTCTCTCCCCCCCTGTGTGCCTTCTAGGTATTTATGAGCCCTCGTCTCCCTTTGTGGTTGTTTCATGTTTCCCCAGCCCGTTATGTCTGTGTTTTCCCCGTGCTCTCTCTCTCCTCCTGTCTGAACCTCTGTGCCTGTACATGTCATGTTCAGTTCACCCCGCCCTGTCTCGTTATGGTTATCTGTGTCACCTGTGTTCCCCGTGTGTTCCCACTTTCCTCGTTAACCCTCTGTGTATTTCTGTCTGCGTCTTCCCCTGTTCGGCGTCGCGTTCTCCCTCATGCCGTGTGTGGTTCTCCCCGTGTCTTCCGGTATATGTTACTTTAGCTTTTCCCAGTTTAGTGTAGTTTTGTATTGCTTTTGTATCATCGTTATTGTTTATCACTTATCAGCAATAAAGCTGCATTTTGAGTTTATCCCCCGTGTCTGTGAGTTTGCAATTTGGGTCCTCATTCTGCCTGCCACACGGCCGAAACATGACATGTATATCGGACATATTTCACAATTCAACACCTCATTTGTTGTGTTCCTCAAATTATCCTGCTGAAAGAGGCCACAGTCGTCAGGGAATACTGTTTCCGTGAAAGGGTGTACATGGTCTGCAGTAATGCTCAGGTAGGTGGTGCATGTCAAAGAACACCACACACATGGATGGCAGGATCCATGGTTTCCCAGCAGAACACTGTCCAAAGCATCACACTGCCTCCACCAGTTTGCTTTTTTCCTATAGTCGATGTTCCTCAGGTAAGTGATGCACACACGATGCAAGAAGTCTAGTCGCTTTCTTTCAAAGCTCCTTGAACTACCATGACCTGGATGATGGAGACCTGTAATGCACTTTGTATTCTGACACCTTTATATCAGAACCAGCATTAAGTTTTTGGCAATTTTAGCTTCAGTAGCTCATCTGTTGGATTGGACCACATGGGTTAGTCCCCACGTGCATCAGTGAGCCTTGACTGCCCATGACCGTTTTGTTGGTTTACCACTGTTCCTTCCTTGGACCACTTTTCATAGATACTGATCACTGCAGACCGGAAATACCCCACAATAGCTGCAGTTTTGGAGATGTTCTGACCCAGTGGTCTAGTGCCCATATCAAAATCATGTAATCAAACTCTCTGAAATCCTTACCTTTGCTCATTTTTCCTGCTTGTAACACATCAACTTTCAGGACAAAATGTTCACTTGCACTCTGATATATCCCACCCACTAACAGGTGCCATGATGTACAGGGTGGGCCATTTATATGGATACACCGTAATAACATGGGAATTTTTGGTGATATTAAAGTCCTGTTTGTGGCACATTAGTATATGTGAGGGGGCAAACTCCTCAAGATGGGTGGTGACCATGGTGGCCATTTAGAAGTGGGCCATCTTGGATACAACTTTTGTTTTTTCAATAGGAAGAGGGCCATGTGACACATCAAACTTATTGGTAATGTCACAAGAAAAACAATGGTGTGCTTGGTTTCAACATAACTTTATTCTGTCATGAGTTAGTTTTTCCTTTTGGCTCTCCTCCCCTTTATCTTCCCTGCTTAGTTCTTATGTCCTTGTCTAGTCTCGTGTTTTTTTGTATTACTTTTCCCTGGAACACTCTCTCACAGTCTGTTTCTAAAACCTAAAGAGAATTATGGATTTGATCAACTGGTCTCTGAATGCTATTGACACCCTTTTCTCAACGAGAAGTCTGGGCTCGGGAGAGCCCGAGTGCCCTGGAGGGACTTTCCCTGCCGGATGGACAGGTGGCAGGAATGGAGGGTCGTGTGCCTGGCGGGACTGTTGATCGAGGACGCTGAAGATATCTACCTATTCGGAACCATGATAACAGGGTTCTTGCTGATCGGTGCTGGCTTGGCCCTGGCTTATAGGAGAATTAAGAAAGCGGAACTGGCTGTTCAAACCCCCCCAAAGCTGCCCGCTGGGATTGAAACGATGGGATGAGGCGCGACTTCTCAGAACGGGATCATTGAGAGCAGCATGGTTAAGACCTTGGAGATGCTTACAGCTGCTGTGAATACTCAGAATAACACCTCTGAGCGTATATTGGGTTACATCAAGGAGAGGCCTGCTCAGAATAACATCTTTGAGCGAAAGTTGGATCACATCGTGGAACAGCTGACTGCAGTCGTGAGTTCTCAGAATCGGCTCTCTGAGCAAAAGAATGACAACACCACGGAACGCAAGTTTGATACCATCATGGGGAAGCTCGCAGTTCTCCAACGGGAGATTGAGAGACCAGTGTCGGAGTGTTAAAGAACAGCTTTGAAATTCTCATGAGTTGTTGCAAAAGACAAATTACCCTCAAAATCAAAACCGAACAAAAACTCCCTGATAACGACTGTGTTTAGACTGTTCCTTCCCATTCCATGCAAGGCCACCTGGGTTGGCTGGAAGACTGTTTACTTAGCCTGGCAGGGCGAAGGACACTGTCTCAGCTGAACTATGGACACGCACACACATACATATACTGATACTGATAAGCACTCACTGACGCATCACCCTCCCTACCCCGGATCCAACGCCACCTCCAACGCTTACCTCCCCTCTGATGTGGACATCGGGTCAGCTGGAGGCGCAGTCGAAGATTGCAGCGGTCCCAGATCAGATGTACACACTGGAACACTTTCCCATGTTGCTGTCTGTGTTTATTGTGCTATGGTGTGTTGATATCTGTGCATTCATGTATTATCCTTTTGTGTTACACATTTCGATGTTTTTTTCCTCGCTACCTAGCCTGACCTGTCTCCCCAATGTGATGTTTGTGTATTGTATGTAAGTACGGTCGGCAAGGTCTGTCATCTCGGTTGTGGGCAAAAGACCTGCAACTGACAAATGAAGGCTATCTCATCATCATCTCATCAAAAGTTTCTCTTTGTTCACAGCCATTTACATGTCAAAGAGGTTAACACGTGAGGAGCGGATTGAAATTGTGTTGATATCTGGTGAACGCAGTAACCGGGTCATTGCAGCAGATTTCAATGCAAGACACCCTACGTGACCCCCCATCTCCCATGCTACAGTTAGCAAACTGCTTGCTAAATTTCGTGAAACTGGTTCAGTGTTGGATTTGCCAAAATGTGGACGCAAGAAAACTGTCACTAATGAAGAAACATCAGTCCTAGCTTCATTCAGCAAGAGCCCACAGCGTAGCACTCGCTGCATGTCACTGTAGAGTGGCATTAGTCGGTACAACTAATGGACCCACTATCGGTACAACAATAGTGGGTCCATTCTTCATCAATGGAAACCTCAAGGCCACTGGATATTTGAAATTGCTACATGATGATGTGTTTCCCTCTTTATGCACTGAAGCAGGCACGTTCCCTGAGTTTTTCCAGCAAGCTGGTGCACCACCACATTATGGGTGCCAGGTCCGAGCATTCCTAGATGAACAGTTTCCTGGAAAGTGGATTGGTTGTCGTCGGCCAGCTGAATGGCCCCCAAGGTCTCCCGATCTGACCCCCTTAGACTTTTATCTTTGGGGTCATCTGAAGGCAATTGTCTATGGTGTGAAGATACGAGATGTGCAGCACCTGAAACTACGGATACTGGATGCCTGTGCTGGCATTTCTCCTGCGGTGTTGCTATCAGTGTGTGAAGAGTGGGAGAAGAGGGTTGCACTGACAATCCAACACAATGGGCAGCACATTGAACACATTTTATAAGTGGTCAGAAACTTGTAAATAACTCATGAGAGAATAAAGTTACGTTGAAACCAAGCACACCATTGTTTTTCTTGTGAATAAAGTTTGATGTGTCACATGGCCCTCTTCCTATTGAAAAAACAAAAGTTGTATCCAAGATGGCCGACTTCTAAATGGCCACCATGGTCACCACCCATCTTGAGGAGTTTGCCCCCTCACATATACTAATGTGCCACAAACAGGACTTTAATATCACCAAAAATTCCCATGTTATTACGGTGTATCCATATAAATGGCCCACCCTGTACATCATGGCACCTGTTAGTGGGTGGGATATATCAGAGTGCAAGTGAACATTTTGTCCTGAAAGTTGATGTGTTACAAGCAGGAAAAATGGGCAAAGGTAAGGATTTCAGAGAGTTTGATTACATGATTTTGATATGGGCACTAGACCACTGGGTCAGAACATCTCCAAAACTGCAGCTATTGTGGGGTATTTCCGGTCTGCAGTGATCAGTATCTATGAAAAGTGGTCCAAGGAAGGAACAGTGGTTTAGTATATGTGAGTTTGCCCCCTCACATATACTAATGTGCCACAAACAGGACTTGTTATTACAGGACCATGTTATTACGGTGTATCCATATAAATGGCCCACCCTGTAGTGATAATCAGTGTTATTCCCTTCACCTCCCATAATATTATGGCTGATCGGTGTATATCTCTGCTCATGCCTCAAATGAAAAAGAATTGATTAGTGATCACTGATTTGATTAGCGATCCATAAAGTAATTTATTTGCACCAACAAGTGTTTTTTTGTTTTGTTTTTTGTTTTGTTCCATGAGGCAGCTGTCCAGGAACTGAGGCGCTGTCAGATTAAAAGCTCTGCCAAACAGGCGGACCGGACAGCTGCCTAGATGCGTTCGGTGTCTGCTACGATTAACAGTCACACAGTACAATACACACAGTTCTATTCATGGTTCATTAAATGGAAATCAATATCAATATACTGTGGCTTTATGTAAGACAGTGGCTACAAACTGCCAGCATTTTCTTTGTCATGTACTGTACGTGACTGTTTCTTATTTAGTACTTCTGTGTGTTTGTGCATTTTTCTCTGTGTGTGCAAGTACCAGCAAGACAGAATACCCCAGCTCAGCAGTGCAAGTAGTGTGTGATAAAGCTGTCCTATCAGCCAGCAAGTCGGCAGTTATTGCGTCCGTTCCGCATCTGTGAGCTCCCTCCTTAAACTCAGCAAAGAAACTCTTGGAGGAGCCATTTGCGAGGAATTGAATCAGTCTTTGGAACACAGAGTGGCCTGGCACCACCAAGGATTAAAGGGAAAAAAAAGTGAAGCTGTTTCACTTCACTTGGGAACTTTTGCATATACTGTCTCACTGTATCATATACAGGTAGCGTTTTACAGGCTTGCCGCAGAGACAGAGAAGGAGTGAGCTCATGAATGTTTAATCAACGTTTTCAACGTGCAGTCAAAACAAGCATTTATATTCCTCGAGTCGATATCCAGTGCGGAGGCTGATCTATGTTTAGCTATGCAAATGTGGGGATTAAAACTTGAGGCCAGGCTGGTAACGGGGAAGCGCTCACTGCTAAATTAGGCATTCCCAGCAAAATGCATTTGCAGAAATGTGTGTATGTGCACTCATAATTGCTAAAACAGAGACCAAGTTTTTGTTGTTGGACTCTCACAGAACACAGTATGAAAGAAAAACACTTCACCAAAGAGTTTCAATGACGAGGCGCCCAGTGAGTGATGGACTCTTGGATGTCACAAGCATCTACCAACCTGGAGATACTGCCCATCTACTTCAGCATCAATCAGCCCGAGGCCCAAAAATTCACCCCCCAAAAAAGCCCATTTGGATCTGTTCATTGATGTGTTTCCCTCAAAGGTGAGTCATTTGTTCCACGCTCAGACACTCATTAATTGGATTGTAAATCTTTGGTGACGATTAATCATACGACCTGCTTCAGAGGTGCTAATGAGGAGCTATTTTAGCCTGGTGACATCACCACACATCACCTCTGGCAACTCCAGGCTCCGGGTTTTAGCCTGTTTGCGAGTGTTTCTCCCCGTTGCACGAGAAATTCAGTCATCATTACTGTGCTTACTTCTAATTTCAAGTTTGCTGAAATAATGATAAACATTCATAGGTTCTCTACATTTTCTCTAGATCATGATATTTGAGTACTGTTCTGTTATGTTTTTGGTATCCCTTGCATCTATGCATGTCATTCCTTTGTTTGTAACACAATAGTTCACAAAATTCTGATCAAACTTTTCAGGAGTGTAGAGCAGGGTCAGGTTATAAAATCCATTAAAAATTGGCTTGCATCCACCAGGGTCTTCAAGGTCAACTTAATGATTTTTTGGTAGACAATTGGCCAAAAGCATTAGAACTTAGAAACTATGATTCCTACAAGTATGGTGTGTATAGTCATCATATAGAAATTCCCATATAAAGACTAAAATATCATGTCACATTTGACCTCAGACCTGTCATTCAAGGTCAATACACTGAAAGTAAAGTGTGAGCTGCCTTGACAGAGGTTTGCACTCTTGATGAGCTTCTTGTTTTGTTTTGTTTAACTCAGAAATAAAGCTGTAAAATCATTTCAGTCTCAGCATCAATTGTAAATTTTTGATGGAAAAAAAGGATTAAGATTGCTCATGTCACCATAGGAACCATGAAACCTGGATTTGGCCTGACAATTCTTGAACAAGTAAAACGCAGACTGGTCAAACAAAGGGTTCTGGATTGTGCTGATAAGTGATGTGCAAACAGCAGCCACCCTGCAGACGTCTGTCACTCAGGTCCCTTTGTCACAAATAATGACTGGCTTTCAGAACTTTGTTTACCTTGCAGCCCATTTATACTAAATCTGACCAACTGTTAAAAAGTTTTGTGCTCCAAATGTCACAACGCATAAGTATTGTTAACACATCCTGATATTTTTCATCTTCGTCATGTAAATGCTATGTGCATGCATGACTAATGTGGCTTACAAAATGTTTTCTCTAGAAAATGTATGCAGTGTTACACTGAATATTTATGAAAGCCAATTTATGAGCAGACATCATTTTGCCAAGGTTTGCTTAGGCATAGGTACACATGCAGAGAGAAGATCATGTTTTGAGGTAAAATAGATGAGCGTTTTGCAATCTACACTGTGCATTTACCGCTGTTAAAATGGGAATGGGTGTCGATGGGGAAAGAAAGCAGTGTCACCTGTCATTAGGAAATGGGAAATAGCAATATCTTCAGTTAAGGTTCAATGTTTGTTTTTGCTAGCTATCCAATAAGATTTTCTGTCGAATTTTTGGCTTCATAATAACATTCTTTCCCCTTCCTGACAGATAACTCATTATTACTGTGGCTTCAAGGGAGTTTACTTGATAGTAAACAAATCTTATTTGCTGGGATCTGTAGAAATGGCTGATGGTTGCATTCATTTTTTGGCTAGACACTCTCTATTACACATATAATTTTTTCACTACCTTTGAAGGATGCCCTCCTTTTTTTCCAATAATGTTGCCAGTGAACATAACCCCCTACAGTAAAACAGTGTAAAAACAAATAAATAAACAAATTTGGGGAATGAAAATACAAAAGAACTAGATGGGTTCATTTATTTGTATTTTGCTCAGGCAAATTAGTTGATGATTTTGTCTTGTGAGGTGTTAATCAGTGTTCCGCACTCTGGTTGGACTGAGACACGACCTTAATATTGATTCAGTGCGATTCAGTTCTTTTATAAACAAAGAAGATCTGAGTAAACTCAGGCAGACACTGAAAAACTGCCTCACAAGCTACTACTGTAGCTAATATAATTATGCAATATGTATGTGTGTAAGTTTTAACATTTAAAAGAAACGATAACCAATGTTGATCCCTCTGTTTATTTTTCTACTCTTGGTGGTGTCTGTTTAAACCATCACTATCCACAAGATGGCATTGAATGGGAGTAGAGTTTAGAAAGTTCTACTCAGGTCATAAATTCTAAGCTGACTCCAATCTAGTTCCACAGACTTCAATGCTAGGGCAGCAGTAACAGAAAGCTGCTTTCAGGCGTTCAGTGCAGAAACCTAGTAGCTAGGCAATACTGTCTGGCAGACAGTGTAGTGCTTGCGCATAAAGTAGTGCACCATATAGCTAACCTTACATACTGCACAAGTGGTAAGCTTATCAAAAGGAGTCATTTGCCACTGCATGTTGTCGAAGCACAGATCCTCCAATTGGTTAGAGACCTGCAGGAGTGGCTCATTTTGTCCCCTAGCTCTTGAGTACTGCAGCCACTGTTTTAAGGCCAAGACCAAGACAGTGGCAGCCTTACATCACCTGCAGCTATGACTTATCAAGTTGCCTGAGGCATACTGTGGTATCGCAAGAAATAAGTGGTTATATAAATATGAGTATACATAATAGTTATTATTCATAGATACCTACATCCTAAGTTCCTGTTAATCTTCTGAAAGAAACAGAATGAATGTGTTGTTACAATGGTAATGCCAGGAGAGGCAGTATTAGTTCTGTGTTACATTAATGTGTAAGGAAGTGGAAGAAGAGTGAGTCCTGTAGGAGGCAGTAGAAAATGGATGCTCATGTTCTGTACATGCCCTGAAAGTAAGGTTCAGTAAACCAGTGCAACGATACCCCGGTGTAAGGCTCAGTTATTGTATTTTTATTTTTTGAAGATGCAACATCTTTTTGGCGACGAGGACGTTTAGGGGGAAGGAGTTTGGGCGATCGGACTGAAAGAAAAGAGAAGAAAAAAAGTGATGGAGTCGGCTACAGGTTTGGCTAGCTTTTCAAAGAATGCAAAAGTTTTCGGCTGGAAATAGAAGGCAGTGACCTCGAAGCGGAAATGGCTACAATTGGTACGCTAGTAGCGTTCGATCCAAAGAATCAGACTTGGGATGAGTACACGGAAATACTCGAGCAGTTTTTCACAGCTAACGGGATCGACGATGCAGAGAAACAAAGAGCGATATTAATAAGTGTCGTCGGAGCAGCGACGTACAGCTTGATGCGAAACCTTCTCAGCCCGGCCAAGCCCAAAGACAAAACCTTCCAAGAGCTGGTGCTTCTGATGAAAAATCACTTCGATCCGAAGCCCAGTGAAATTGTGCAAAGGTATAAGTTCGACTCTCGCTCCCGCAAGCCGAATGAAACCGTCATGGAATATGTAGCGGAGCTGCGTCGCCTTGCACAGGATTGTAACTATGGCAACACGTTACAACAGATGTTGAGAGATAGGATCGTCTGCGGAATTAAGGATGACCGAATTCAGAGACGTCTCTTGTCAGAAATAGATCTCACTTTTGACAAGGCTCTGTCAATTGCAGTAGCCATGGAGACTGCAAATAAAAATGCACAGGATCTGCAGACCTCAGGGGCGTCAGCAAAATGTTTCAGTCTCGCTAGAGGACAACAGGAGAGTCGTACCTTTAAAGCAGAAAATAAAGAGTGTTATCGTTGCAAAGGAACCAAGCACACAGCAGCAGACTGTAAGTACAAACAAGAAAAATGTCATGCTTGTGGTAAAATGGGACACATAGCTAGAGCTTGTAAAAGCAAGACTAAACTGAACCAGAAAAAGTATGGATCGACATATGTAAAGAAAGAAAAAAAGCAGAGTTCACGCTACAGTACTCACAATGTGGGCGAGAAAGCAGATAACAACAAAACTGATAGCTCTGAAGATGACTCTTTTATGTTGAACTGTGTCAAGTGCAGTCAAGGGCACAAAAGAAAACTGTTCAAGTTAGGGCGTGGCAGTGCGGTACACTTAAGAAGAGTAGACCCCTACACTGTGGATATGCAAATTGATGGAAAAAAGGTGAACTTTGAAATAGACACTGGATGTTGCCTAACAGTCATGAACGAAGCAACATTCAGAGAAACAGGGAAAGACAGCAAGCCCCCCAGCCTGCAGCCCATCAAAATCAAGCTCGAAACTTATACAGGGGATCCTGTTAAGGTGATTGGTGCAACACGAGTCAGCGTCAAATACAAGCAGCAGAAAAAACATCTGCCCCTGGTGGTGGTCGAAGGCGACGGCCCCAGCTTGCTAGGTCGAGCTTGGCTCGAGGAAATTAAATTGGACTGGGGTGAAGTGAAAAACAGTCCTAACAACAGAAAGCTGCACCAAGTCAAAACAACAGAGAAAACACTTCAGCAAGTGTTAAGTAAACATGAAAATGTGTTCAAAGAGGAGTTGGGCACCCTGAAAGGAATGAAAGCTGCTATTCATGTGAAAAGTGATGCCACCCCACGCTTCTTCCGTCCGCGTTCTGTCCCCTTTGCTATGCGAGCAAAAGTCGACGAGGAAATAGACCGACTGTTGAAAGAAGGCATCATCTCGCCAGTGAAATATGCTGAATGGGCGGCACCAGTAGTGCCACTCCTGAAGCCCACAGGGACAATAAGACTGTGTGGGGATTACAAGCTTACTGTAAATACCGTGGCTTCACTGGAGCAGTACCCCATACCCAGAATGGAGGACTTGTTTGCCACACTGTCCGGGGGTAAGCAGTTCTCAAAATTAGACATGAGCCACGCTTACCAGCAAATCCTCTTGGATGACGAATCGAAAAAGTACGTGACAGTAAACACATCGCGGGGGCTGTTCACGTATAACAGATTGCCTTTTGGAGTGGCCTCTGCTCCAGCAATATTCCAGAGGACCATGGAAAGTCTTTTGAAGGGGATACCTCATGTAGCAGTGTATTTAGATGACATCTTAGTGACTGGAGTGGATGAAGTAAGCCATCTACAGAACCTGGATGAGGTGTTGACCCGGTTGGAGGAAGCTGGGTTGAGGTTAAAGAGGTGCAAGTGTGCCTTCATGCAAGAGAAAGTGGAGTACTTGGGGCACATAGTGGACGCCCAGGGGCTCCACCCAGTGGAAAAGAAAGTTAAAGCAATCATGGACGCACCTACCCCCACAAATGTCACTGAACTGAAAGCATACTTAGGTTTGCTAAATTACTACAACAAATTCCTTCCAAACCTGGCAACCCGGTTGGCACCCTTACATGAACTTTTGAGACACGAGGTACGGTGGACATGGCAAAAGAGACAAGAGGAAGCATTCCAGAAATCTAAGAACCTGTTGAACTCAGCAGAGGTGTTAGTTCATTATTCTGCTGACCGTGAGTTGGTTCTCTCATGTGATGCATCCCCATATGGCGTAGGCGCCGTATTGTCGCATAAGATGGAGGATGGAAGCGAGAGACCTTTGGGGTTCATGTCACGCACACTCTCTCCTGCTGAGAAAAAGTATTCTCAGCTTGACAAAGAAGGTCTAGCTGTGATATTTGGCATCAAGAAATTTCACAAATACTTGTATGGCCGAGTTTTCACGATTTACACAGATCATAAACCCCTAATCTCACTGTTCAATGAAAAGAAGCCTATACCTCAGATGGGCTCACCAAGAGTACAAAGATGGGCCGTGACATTGAGTGCTTACGAGTACAACATCAGGTACAAGCCAGGAAAACATCATGAAAACGCGGATGCGCTCAGCCGGTTGCCGGTACCAGACTCAGCACCTGAGCGAGAGATGGCTGAGCAGGTTTTGATGATGGATGTACTGGATGACACATTAGTGGACACTGCACAGATCAAACGATGGACAGCTAAGGATGTCTTGTTGTCGCAAGTCCACGAGTACACCTTAAAAGCCTGGCCAACTGAGACCGACACCTGTTTAAAGCCGTATCGACAGAGAAAGCTGGAACTGAGTGTGAGGGATGGTTGCGTGCTCTGGGGAGCCCGAGTAATTATTCCCACCAAAGGCCGAGACAAAATATTGAAACTCCTGCACCAGACTCATACAGGCATGTCGAAGATGAAAGGCTTGGCAAGGTCGTATGTATGGTGGCCAGGGATGGATGAGAACATTGAAAGAGAAGTGCAGGCATGTGAGGAGTGTCAGAAACACTCCAAGTCACCACCTACTGCACCATTACACCCTTGGGAGTGGCCGGAGTCACCATGGTCCAGAATCCATGTGGACTATGCAGGGCCTTTCCTCGGGGAGATGTTTCTAATCATTGTGGATGCTCATTCCAAGTGGATGGACATTTACCCTGTGAAATCCTCTACATCACAGGTAACTATAGAGAAACTGCGCCAGAGTTTCAGTGTGTTTGGACTACCTAAAATGTTAGTTTCAGACAACGGAACATGCTTCACAAGTGCTGAATTTGAGTCATTCATGAAGCAGAATGGAATTGACCATGTAAGATCAGCACCTTTCCACCCTTCTTCAAATGGGCTGGCTGAGAGGGCGGTCCAGACCTTTAAGGAGGGGATGAAGAAAGTCAAAGGTGATACCTTGCAAACCAGACTGTCCCGATTTCTGTTCAGTTATCGCATCACACCGCATGCCACTACTGGTTTATCACCTGCAGAGTTGATGATGTCACGGAGACTCAGATCAGTTTTGGACTTGCTCATGCCTGATGTGAAAACAAAAGTGCAGCACAAACAATCGAAACAGAAAGAAAATCATGACACCAAGAAAAGACTGAGAAGTTTCACACCAGGAGACAAGGTCTTCATCAGAAACTACTCCTATGGCCCGAAGTGGATTCCCGCAGTCATTGTGAGAGCATCGGGTCCAGTGTCTTACATTGTTACCATTGGATCAGGTCAAACTGTGAAGCGGCATGTGGATCAGGTGAGAGCAAGAGTGGCTGACACTGTTCCCAGTACACCAGACAGGGAGGTGGAGCCATTGCTTGACAAAGAATCAGTGCCTGAGTGCTGCTGGCCATCAGAGTTGGACACATCGCCACAACCTCCGGCAATGGAGTTGCCTTATGCTCCGGAGACTCCAGCTCCCGGAGACTCCTCAGGGACACCCGTGTTGTGACGTTCCCAGAGAGAGAGACGTCCACCAGAGACTTTAAAGGACTTTGTTAGGTAGTGTGAGATCTTCCAGAAATAGAGCAACAATGCGCTCTGATCTCACAGGAAGGACGTACCTTCCTAGTTAGAAAAAAAAAAAGAGAAACATGGAAACCTATGTACAGTTGTATGGTTGTATGGTTACCTTAATTACATGTTGATTGTTTGTTAAGCATTCTTTAGATAAACAGTTATTTTGTAAGTCAAGGGAGTTGTTGACTTAAGGGGGGAGGAGATGTGGTATCGCAAGAAATAAGTGGTTATATAAATATGAGTATACATAATAGTTATTATTCATAGATACCTACATCCTAAGTTCCTGTTAATCTTCTGAAAGAAACAGAATGAATGTGTTGTTACAATGGTAATGCCAGGAGAGGCAGTATTAGTTCTGTGTTACATTAATGTGTAAGGAAGTGGAAGAAGAGTGTGTCCTGTAGGAGGCAGTAGAAAATGGATGCTCATGTTCTGTACATGCCCTGAAAGTAAGGTTCAGTAAACCAGTGCAACGATACCCCGGTGTAAGGCTCAGTTATTGTATTTTTATTTTTTGAAGATGCAACACATACCATTTTGAATTTCTTTATTGTTTTGCTAAACTGTCGGATTTTATTCAACATGCTCCCAACCAGCTGCCAAAGGAGGAAACATGAGCATAACAGTCTGTCAAGACATTTTCACATGGAGCCCAAAGAACTGGCAACAAGAACTGCTTCTTTCCTACAGAGAAGACTACTTTATGGCACAAAGCAGGACATGTGTGGCTCTTCTTTCCAGCACAGTAGACATTCTGTCTCTTCAAGAAATATGGAAAATATGAGATGGGTTTGGAAAAGCACTCACACTGACAAGGCTTGACCCCGGTAGACAAAGCCAATCACCTCTAAAGACTCTAAAATATCAATTGAAAAAGTGAGTAGAATAGTTTAGTAGTCTTCTCAGCCCTGTCCTACACTATCTTAGCTGCCATTCAGAGGTGGTCTGGATGTTCCACTCCCCACTGGACAACTAAGGAGCTAATCAACTTTGACTCCCCTGTCTGGGCAAGGCGGCAGGAGACTCTTTGAAGGGTGCAGGTTTGCAACTGGGATTAATCTCACCGTGCTGAAGTATCTCCCTGGCAGCTGTTGGCATGTGCCGTCCACTCCATTGATCGTGTCCGTCTGTGCAGGCAGGGCTGCATAATTCTATTTAATGTATGAGGAGCGAGAGGGGCTCCGTTCCTGTCACAGTCAGTGTAGACTGATCCAACTGGCCTCATGCTAATGCGGCCTGGCAGGCCTCCCCGAGGACAGAGTCTGGCTTTAGGGAGTACAGAGGAGGACTCATTCTGCCCATGCCGATTCGTCAAACATGAGAGGAGAACCGTATCTCCAGGTGATCTCAAAAGCACAGCGTGGGTGAGAAAGCAAGGACTAAAGAGAAGCCGCTGATCAACAAGATATGCTGTTAAACCGAGGAGCAGTATCACAATGCTTAGATAAATTAGCATTTATTGTCACACTGTGAATTTTGTCAAAGAGGAAAGATGCATATGACAGATACAATATGTCAACCTAGACCTTTTTGAAGTGTGGCTGAAGTGGAAGAAACATGAATTTTCTTTAAATTAAAGGCAATCCATTCAGTAGTTGTTAAGATATTTAAGAACATATACATAAGTTATGGCTCACAAATTATACTAAATTGCTTTAGTTTTATCACAAAAAAGACGAGTAACTGATTATTGAATCTGAATACGAAGGATATATAATAATTACCACTTGGTGCGAAGTTGCTTGTTGTCAGTTGCTTTTTCATGTGAGCTGGTTGTAACTTTGGGCCAGTGTTAAGTGGGATTCTCCACTAAGCCTTCAAAAACCATTGTGTGGCGCATACTGAACAAACAGGGCCCGCGCTCGCAAAGCTTTAATCATTGCTATTATTAATGATTGAGTGGTTTAGATACGAGGAAACGCGAGCCGAGAAGACATTTCGCACCTTAATCAGGTAGAAAAACAACCACTGGAGCGCTTACAGCTTTCCCTGCAAATATGTCACTACTCATTCTGGAGGCTTTTATCCAGGCAAGCCACGAAGGACGTTATTATTAGTTATTTTTGTCATTTTACAAGAAATTGTTGACTGGAGCCAATGAAGAGAGCTTCTTGACCTTAGTATTATAACAGTGACATAGTGTGATATTCATAAGTTTCAATTTTCCATTAACTTTCCTTTAATATAAATAAATACTGCATTTTTTTTCCTGTGTCATTAACGCAAAATAGAGTCCAATTTATTAATTTAATATTATGAATATAATCCTGCATGTATAATGTACCCGATCACAAATGCGGTCATCCATTTAGACTCTTCTGCTCATCGAGGTCGCTGGTCACAGTCAGGCTGGAGGCTAGAAAGAGAACCATTCACATTCACAGCCGATTTAGAATCAGCAGTGGACCTAATGTGCATGTCTCTGGGCAGTGGGAGGAAGCTGGAGAATCAAGAAGGAACCCACACAGGCACATGGAGAACATGTAAACTCCTACCAGGTCAGTGGATTTGAATCAATGGCCCTTCTTGCTTTGAAGCAATAATGCTAACCACCGTAACACCGTACCACCAAAAGGCTGTGAAATGGAGAGAATGACGAGTTTACAAGGGAAACAGCAAAAAATAAACTAATAGATCAATTAAAAAATCGATGCTTCATATCTGGGATGATCAAGATAGATATTTCATGGTCAAGCTCACAAATATCGAAAAATAAACAATCACAGAAAAATTAGTCTTAATGAGCCGTGGCAGTGTTAAGTAATCTAATGGCTGAGGGAATGAAGGCTTTTAAGTTTCTGTTTGTGTTACTCTGGGGTAAAAGGTAACCTGTGTGCAACTTCCTGAACTCAGATGACAAAACATGTTCAGGATGGATATTAATGTTTTTTGCCTTCGTTGCCACCTGGTTTTCCCATAGTGAACACAAACCTCTCTGCCTGACCCCCGTGATTTTGGAGCAGGTGTTAACAATACTGCTGAGGGAGTTTCTATTATTGATTGAGAAAACAATGTAACACCAAATAAAAGAAAATCAACAATAAAAAATACATAAAATGTTCTTTAAAGTCTATATACTCTTTTTTTTTTGCAGAGGACTTTGTTCATATTAAATTTGAGTTGATATGATGATCCCGGTATATGGAGATTTCACATTATAGTCTGCATCCAAATATAATTTCACATTTGACCCCTAACCTCCCTTTTATGTTTCAGCCCCCAAAATACAGTTCTAGTTTTTTAAAAGTAAATACTACCCTTGAATTTTGCTGCCTTGCTGGATGTTTCTTGTTTTTGTTTTTCCCTGATGATACTTTTCATGTTCCGTCTAGAATATTATAGCTGTTTGAGTTCCGCATATTATATTCACCATGTTTAATATATTTCGCCAACGGTGTCATCTTTATGCTTTTAAAGCGACGCATGAGTCATTGTTACCACTGTGGTTACTGGAAGAACCCTGAGCCCTTGATACCACATAGTGTAAATGCTGGTGGATGTGAGTGCTAGTCTCATTTGTTAGCATTATTAATGCTCATGTATCACATTTGACATGATAACTCATGTTTATTCATTAAAATGCTGAGAATTTAGCTGCTCAGAATTTTGCACATCATTGGATTTGACAGAAGCATCGATTGGATTCATATTAAAATCTTTTATTTCGTGCCATTTGCCCAGATCGCTGCCCTCCCCCAGATTCATTCCAACAAACTCCCTATAGCACGTGCTCGTGTTGTTTTACATTTTATTAATAGCAACATCAGAGTACTAAATGTACAGAGGACGAGTCCAATGAGAATCGCATTTACAGTGCTTGCAAATACAGAGCTTAGTAGTACAAGAGTAACCAAATCAAAGTCACCTGGAAATCGTAACATTTACCAATAACTACAAAAGGAAGAGATGTGGTTCATAAGACACAAAATAAAAGTTATACAACATTTAGCCGTCACAGAGACAGACTAGAGTCCCTTTTCGTGGAGGTGTGTTTTGTGTGTGTGAGTGTGTTTGTATATACTATAGTCATAGGTCTTATACAAAAGTTAACAGAGGTACTCATTGATATATTAAACACAAATATAAAAGTTTGAGTCACAAAGTACAAACTCTTCATTTTTATGGCGACAACACAACTTGAGTCAGGTTCCTTCATGGTAGGTATGAATCATGATTGTAAGTCAGCCTCAATGAACTGTGTGTGAAAAGCCCTTCCCTCCCCCCTGCCCCAGAGAGAAAAGAATCTATACAAGCTCCTCACCCCTTGACCTTTGACTTGACCTTTGAACTTTTACTGTACTTCATATTTAGTTTTGTTGCTGTTTTTGCTCCATCTACTTTGATCAGCTCTCGCAGAACATGCAATCGCAGGCTATCCCATTCGCCTGCTATTCCGAATTCCCTCGCTGTGTCACTCGTTTCAGGCCTGCACTTAGCTCGCGAAGGCATGATCCAGGGCTAGAGGCCATCTGCATGAATTAGCTGACACGACAGCAGATTTGGGTCACGCTGCTAGTCTCATTCTAGCAGAGGGATTATAAGAGAATTGAGATGTTGCAAACAAAGTCGTTTTTTTTTTCTCCAAGTCTTTTTCAAGTCTGACTGCACTGATAATCACTGACAGTGACAGTGCTTTAGCTCTTGTGAATAGAAAAAGTAAAAACATGACCCGAGAGGAGAGTCGCAGCCCTCCGCTTAAAATACAGTAAGCGCACAGTACGTGATTTTTAGTTTTTTTAGTTTTTTGAAAAGATGCGGAAAAGCGAGGAGTGAGGAGCTACAGTTTACTGGGAGTGAAAAAAAGAAATAAATGGATCCAGCGATATACCTCCACAGTCTCGGGGCAGTTTGTGAAATAGTCACAACAATATAATCACTTTTATTGAAGTTCTCAGGCAGAAAAGAGCTGTGTCACAGTTGTTTTTTGTGCTTCATTTTGAAAAAGCAACACATTAGGCATCAACAGACCTTCACCAAAGACTTGTCTACACCTTCTTTATATATTTTTTCTTTTCTGTCGACTTGCTGATTTTGGTTTCTTTGGTTCAGAAAAAAAACTCACGATTTGGATCAAAACACTTTTTGTTAATATGTTTAGGAAATATCCAATTTTCTAAGTTGCCTGTCAGAGGACAGTTTCAAAAGAAACACGTCCACTAGCATTAGCCTGAAAATCCTGCTGACTGAGAAAAGATGTGTCCGTGCACGAGTGGACTATATTTTGTCACTATTTCACAAAAGGCCAAAACACCGGCCGAGGATGGATATATATCATTCTGCAAAGATAAACTTTATCCTTTCCTCTCAGTTTGTCCTCTCACCTTCTAATTAAACGTCTCTTTTTGTTTTCATTGATAAAGCGTCCACAAGATATTTTTGTTATCACACAGTGTGCTAATAAGTCCACAATATAGCCAATACACGGATTCCTCTGACCGTTCCTCTGGTATGAATGCTTCCATTAATATGTGGAAAGAAAACAACTTTGTCCTTCAGCTAGCATGTCATTCAAACAAAACACATGTCAATAACTTCCACTCTGAGTTTCTGACATGCAAAGAGGAATCACAGTCTCTGTAAATGTGGCACATCGTTCATCTTGACAGGAAAAGCCTCGCTGATTGATAGCTTGTTTATGTCGAGGAGAGCACAGGTTTTATGGGCTGCTGAAGAAACAGAAAGGAGAACCGCAAAATATTCATTTGCTGTGAAAAAAAAGGCATGTCGAGTAACCCCCACACCCACACCTAACACAACAACACAATATTTCTTCAATCAAATCTGACTGGGCCGAGTGGAATTACTTTCCTGCCTCTTAGTTATAATAAACTAAACTCATCTGCTATACTGAAATGTAAACTGAAAACGCAAGAAAGCAGTAAGACGCTTCCTTACGTATCAGTTTGATTTCAGACAGCGGTAAAAGGGGGAAGCGTGCTGTATGCTGATGTCTCCAGACATCCGCGACTGTTTAAAATATAGATCACAGCTGCTGGTTACATTTTTCTTTGTCTAAATGTCCTTCAGGAATGCAAAGAGAATTCCTTTTAGCAGCTCCTCATGATTTCAAAGAGAAATACTAACATTAAAATCAAGCTTTTCAAGTCTTTATAGATCTGCCCGAAACACGCCCAATGCCTGAAAAGAAAAAAAAAGCTCAAAAACTTTTTCCCCAAAGTATTAAAACACAAAGAACTTCAGAAAGTTAAAGTTTCCTGTTGTTCAATTAGAGCATTTAGTATATTCCAAGGAATCCAGAATCTTTCCCACAATATCGGTATAATCTCAGCTGACACTTTCAGCAAATTCTAGCTAGTTGCATTGATATTCCACAATCATCAGATATGGTGTTGTTAACAGATGAAACTGTTTACATCAAATGTCAATCAGCCAAATGTTTTAAAGTTGTGAGACTAAAATAGAAGTTGTTCAAATTTCTGTGTAGGTCTCTTATATGTAGCATGTAATCTTAAAACGACAGTCAACTTTAGCACAGCTAGAAATTAGGGGGGGGGGGGGATTTTTACATAGATTTGGCCATCACTGCATTCAATAATATTAATATACTGTATTCAACAGAGTAACTGGGAAATTGTTTACATCAGGCAGCCATTTAAAAGAGAAAGAAATGGGCAAATTATAAAATGATCTCACAAACTTTCCACTTTGAAGGTTCATTGTCCTGTTGTTGTTGGCTCCCTCCCCTCAGCCTCATTGGGCTCAGGGAGAGGCAGATGGACGCCTCTCCCTGAGGTTCTGTTGGAGGTTTCTTCCTGTTATCGGGGAGTTTTCCCTTCCCACTGTTGCCAAGCGCTTGCTCAATGGGGCCGTCTGATTATTGAGGTTTTCTTTGTACAGTTGGAGTTTGAATTGATTTGATAACCTGGCTTGATTAGGCAAAATGACTGCGCTCCCAGTTTTTGGCAAATTACTTGTTTAGTACATTGTCATTATAAACAGCAGAAATTTTGGCCAAAGCTAAAGAAGCAGAAGAATTTGCAACCAAACTAGCAGCCCTGTGAGGCCGCACTGAAGCACAGCAGCTGTGATTTCAGCTAAAACAGCACATAAACAGACAGTGCTAACATGCTAATGTTGAGCAGGTGTAAGGTTTGTCATATTCACTGGCCTAGTTCAGTGTGTTAGCATGCTAGGTACACCTAGCATACTGACTGAAACCAACACTGCCATAGCCATGCCGGGATTATAGCTGAAGGGCAAAGCTGGAATAAAAACAGGATTACTGAAAAAGTTTGAAAATGAAAACGTTGCCTATCAACGCTAAAGTTGGCTTTTTGTATTTTTAACCCTGACTATTTAGCAGTCACATCAAAAAGGAAAATACAGACAGTGTATTTCACGAACGGTCCTCCTTTCAAAAGTTTTCCTTTAGATGTCTTTCCCTGATTTTCTTATATGCTTAATAAATGCTGATATTGGTTTATTTTCAGAGTCATTACAGTAAATAACATTTTCTGGGGCAGTTGTAGCAGTATGTATATACAAATACAAAATGAGGATGGTGACAAATGATTGCAATCCAGTCTAAATCAAGTTTAGTTAGTTTCTTGGCAGCTACTGTTGGATTAACAGTTTTTTTGTTTTTTGTTTTTTTTAATTCATGTGATGATACACTGTCTATTAAAATCGATGCAGAAATGATAGTTAAGAAGAGCAAGTCATTGGTTTCCCAGCCAACCATGGATACAGCTGAACCCAAGATATGATCACAACACCGTTTAAAACCACTCGGTACTGTTTTTACTTTCCACCTGGAAATCACTCTTCAGTCTCTGAGCTATTGCAGCGTCTACTGAAGTATTATACTGGTTAGCTAAAGATATAATACAAGTAACTGCTTGAAAGTGCAGGTAAGAAGCTTGGCACAAGGTTAGTTTTTGTGTTTTGAAAGAAATACCATAGTTACACATGTAAACAAAGACACTATCCCCGACCTAGCTGAAACCTTCCCAAAAAATGGGAGAGGTCTTGAAAAATAGAACACACCTGTACACAAATAGAAGCAAATATATAGAAAATACATTTACACGTGTATAATTTACAGCAAGTTTCATAACCCTCTTACTAGTAAGATATCACTGTTCATTCAAAAAAATATATGTTATGTCAAAGAAGCAACGCAGCCTATCGTGAGGCTGCACTGGTATGTGTCATTCATGAGATGAGTTTCATGTTGTGAATTGGCCAGAGCAGGAGTTTTGCACCACAGTGTTTATCCCAAGCCATCTCGACACCTCCTGAATGGCTCCCACGTACTGATACTGATCACTGGGACAACCTGTTGTCTTGAATCCTTTAAGGAAGTGAGTACAAGTCCGAAAACCTAGCAAGTGAAGTACTGGAGATCGACCGTCTATACCTAGTAAAACCCATCATTTATATCTGTACATATTGCTGTCTATAGCCATAAACATTTACAATTGCAGAATTGTAGTTGTGCTTTGTACAAACCCACAGCAAAATAAAAAGGTAGATTAACAGACAACTTTCTCGAAAGCTTCGTAGCACAAAGCTAATCTGTTTCAGGAGCTTGAAGATGATAATAAAAAGTATTGGTGCTAGGAAGCTCTCAGGAGAGCTTTACTGTCCTTCCTCACCAGAAGTTTAAACCAATTTGGCAGCAGCAGATTGGTTTGTCTTAATCCCCTTACTACAACAAAACACAGAGGGAGTGTTTTTAGGCCTTTGAAAGTACAAAATAGAATTTTTTCCTCTTAATTCTGTCCTTTTTTTCCCCTTTTTGCTCAGCTTTCTACAGCACAAATTAAAACAAATTATCCGAGAGTAACCCCAAACATCCTGGCTGTGATAGCTTAACTACTGAATGATTTAAACATTGTCCTCAAGAGTTTATTTGGGTCTGGAGAGAGCGAACCCTTAAAAAACCTACTGTGTTTGATGGGGGATTCCTTCCTGCTTACATTCCACAGTTAAACAAACCATGCATTTTGATCCTGAGGGACACCACATTTTTAGCTTCCCATTTCTTCTGTTTAATTCCACCTTGAACAAATCGGTTGACGATGGAATTACATAGACTTCCGCCTATAATTTAAGAGTTTCAGGCTCAACAACTAATTTGTCAAACCGGTCGAGAGTTGGGAGTTGGGTGGGGATGTTCAATTACTATCCGTTTTTCAACTTTGCTGTTTATGCAAATGACCACAATTTATTTGAACACAGGAGGTTCAGATTAAATCTCTTCTACCCTTTAATTTGGAGCTCGGATCAAAATCTAAACCGTTAGATTTATCCCAGACAGCTGCTGAGACAAGAGACTGATACGAGGTGTGCGAGAAAGCTAGACAGACCTGAGGCAGTATGAATGTCCTGTCAAGCTCCATGCAGTCTGTGGCTGTACTCACTCGTGAATGTGCCGCTGTGGGATCTAACGAGGACACACGCCTGCGCCACAGAAGCCTTTTGTGTATTTTTCCATTTTCCTAAATCAGATGCAAATCTTACATAATAAGCAGTCGAGGTGGGCGCTGTACTGGCTTGGACCAGATGTGTTCAGATGGTTGTCTTTGATATTACCTCAGCTTAGGTGGGAGTATTTAAAAAGTGGTTCCAAGCGCTTCTGACTTCCCCCGTTAGGGCTGTGGCAGACTCTTGTGTGTAAAAAAATAGACACGACTATTCTGATTTTAAAATGGGACCGGTAGAAAGAACTTTTTTTCTTCTTTTTTTTCTTAAATTAACCGTCCAATAAAGCATATACCGTTTTCCATCATCTCTCTTCCCCAGCTAATAGAATAGTGCTTCATATAAATATCTTTTAGACTCTTTTGTAACACATTTCTTAAAACTATTTCATAACATATTCAAATACATTTAGCATTTTTTTGTACTTTCATATTTCTTTAAAAACCAAAAACCAAAAGAAAAAAATGTAACTGCAGTTGATACAGGGTTAATATAACGCTCTTTTTTTGTCGGCTTGTTTTTTAGTCCATCAGTCGTTGTTGAAACTTCTGTCCATCCAGGTTGTGGCACATAGTGGCATTATTGGCACATTGTTCAGAAATACAGTTCATCTTCCTCCCGAAGAAGCTCCTTGAGTTCCTCTGTGATAGGGCTAATGTTTTCCTTGAGACATCCGCGACGTCCACAGTCTAGTTCCATACATCCTGTAAATATATTTATATATAATCTATATCTAAATGACCGTAGGTTCTTGGAAATATGGTTTTCGCAGCGTTATGGCTGCTGCTTGTCAACTCTAGAAAAATAAATATCTTCACCAGTGTCCAAAGATCACGCTATTTTACAAAAGAAGCTGTTTTTTTGTGTTTCTTGTTTCCAACTGGATCCTGTGGAGATGCAGAGAACACAACCCCAGTTACTTCTCATTATGTTGCCAGTGCAAAATTAAACACACACACAAAGCTAGCCTGCTTCTGACTTATTATAGGGAGAATATGGGTTTGTCTCAAAAAACATGTGACTCCAGTGCCTTTTTTACATGATATGAAAGGGCAGTGTTGAATTAAAAATCAGTACAGTTAAGGTCTATTGTTGCATACACTTAAGCCTAAAAAATACACAAGATTTGCAAAGATAAAAAGGGATCTTATGTCTTTTATGACTCCAGCACAGGGAGCAAGCTGTGGAAAGCTAAGCTGAGTGAGACTAATGTGTGTCCAGATAACCCAGGGTCCCTGTCCCTGCCTCTCTGTGTTACCTGCTGGCAATCTATTCCTCTTAAAAATCTGGGTCAATAGCAAACATTACACCGCTTCTTGACCTTCCAGCAACACTGTGGGGCTAGACCATGTGTTTAACGTTCACGCTTTGAATTTCAAATGCTGGCCCATTCTGGCATATTTTAGCCACGCATAAAAATGTGTCACAAGTCAAGCAAAAGTGCCCCTTACTCCTTGAAATGCGCCAAACAATGCACCTTTGGTGTAAGAATGAAAGCGGCACCAAAAATATCAATGAAAATGTTTCAGATGTGAGAGGAGAAATAATTAACAGTGACCATAGTACTGATATTCACATAATTAGTCTCTTATCTCAGCTAAAGACCCCGGCTACTGCATTGAACCGGATTCCTCCTGGTTTTTTTTTTATATCAAAAGGGAACAAGATGGAAAGGGAGCATAATCATGTCACAAATAACAAACATATGCCAAGTTCCCTTTTATTCCCAAAGTGGGGCAGCATCACCATGGGGATCGAAGGCTCAGATGATTATTTACAAGGGGATAAAGTGCTGCGGTACCCACCAAAGCGTGAATTCAGGAAGTCTCTTCCACCCACAGAACATGAACAAGGCCTTCAGCTCGTCAACATGAGATCTCAAACCACTTCTCTGACACAAAGGCCACAGGAATCAGTTGTCTTTCAGTTGGTGAGGGCCTGTTAGGCAAAACGCAAGAAGTCAGAGTCACACTGCAAGAAGTTAACTTGTGAATATAAATGATGTAATCAGACTGGTTACATTTTTATATTAGATACCATCACAACATATTAGTTGATAGTAAACCTCCTATAATTGATTCTAAAATTATCATTGGTGAGCAGTGTCTTTTTCTCATAAGACTTCTTCTTTTTTATGCTGCACACGCTACAAGGCCTAATTATGTCTCTTGGTAGCCTTAAGTGCCAAAATCAACACGGTACCACTGTCACGTACACAAGCGGGGTGACAGAGACCTGCACTGGGTGAAGGTCTATGTCAGCCTCGGACGGCTGCTCTGCAAAAATAAAAAAAATCCTAGATTTTTCAGCAGTGCTGTTGGTTAACCTGTGAAAAACAAGCTATAAAAACCTAACCATCCCTGTGTAATTTAAAAGCAGACTATTTACAGCAGATGAATTATCCCGCCATCCTTGCCAACATAATGAATCTGTTACAGGGTTTGGATTCACTGAGTAAGTGTGACCATCTTTGCTGGCCCTGCGGCTTAGATGACTATGTTATCCACTCAGACAGCAAACACTGTGAATACTCCACCAACTTATTGTCGGCGTGGCAATGCAAAGTGTGTGCGATTTCGATGTGAAACCTACCTGTCCGGTTAAATCGCAAAGCGGAATGCAAACGCACCAACGACTCACCAAAGACACATCTCTCGCCTAATGTTTCTCTGTATATATAACACTTTACATGTTCAGTAAACTTGGGCATGTAAAGTGTATTTACTGATATTACATAACTTGCAGGTATTGAAGTTCAAAGCATACACCTTTGTGCCAACGTTTAATACTCCCATGAAGAGCCAGACACAAAACGACACAGTAAAGACATCTATCAGCTGACTCATTACACCAATAGAAATCAGTAGAACATGTTATTTTTTGTGTGTGTGCAGCCTGAACATGCTGAGGCATGCGGCAGATGGATGAGGTGATGGGAAGCAGTCCGCCA
Organism: Maylandia zebra; assembly: GCF_041146795.1. Taxonomy (NCBI): domain Eukaryota; kingdom Metazoa; phylum Chordata; class Actinopteri; order Cichliformes; family Cichlidae; genus Maylandia; species Maylandia zebra. The sequence continues at coordinate 9,954,938 of NC_135186.1, forward strand.
ATTTATGTGTAGATTTGCTCGAGCAAAATACCGACTGAAGCTGACTGTGGCTGCGGGGTAAAAACACGAGCTTGGAGACGAATGTGAGGATTCGTGGTCGACATTTCAATGCTCTTATTCTCATCTGTTTCTGCTTAATGCTTCTTAATCCTGAGTACGAGTTACTGGAACGTTTTTTAACCTATTTTAAACCGATCAAGCCTTGCTGCTCAGCACGGAGCTTCATAAAATATAAGCCACATGCTAATAACATTCACACTGTGGATTTCCAAGTGCTGAATGACTGGGAAGCGTGCATCCACCTGTCATACAGTCAGTACCTGTTTCCGTTATAAGCAGTCTTGTAGACAGGCGTCTGCTGGATCATCTCATCAGTGTAGATGGGTACGGCAGTCCGAACGCACTCGTGCGAGCACTGCAGGCTGTCGTTGTAGGCAGTGAATATGTCCACCTTGCTGGGCACCCGAGCTGGGGTGAAGTCTGTCAGGTTTTGGCAGCTTTCTTCTTGCTGGTGGATCTTTCGCTGATGGCTATTGTGGCGACCATTTCCAGACTGCGCACAGCTACAAAAACACGCACCAAAGACAAGAAACAAACATAAAATCATACCTTGTACCTTCGTTCATCTATTAGGGTTTCTGAAAAGGAACGGGGGTGCGCGTCTGACGTGTCGTGAAGCAAAAAGTAAAGGAATCTTTCCTACCAGTTTTTAAGGACGAGTGTTGTAATCAAGGCCGCGATAACCATAATGAGAGACACAGTGATTGTGATTATCTGGTGAACTGCCAAACCTGTAAAAAGGGCAGAAATGTGCAGGAGAGCAGAGAATTACAATCATTTGTATAGGAAATGGATTCCCCTGTTGTTCACAGCACACGGCCAAGCACTTCACTTCTGTTTTGTTTTTTGAACTGCACAAACTTGCTGCACTTGACAAAGTTTCGAGGCCGTCCTCTTAAAATGTAGAGGATAACAAGCTGCAAAGAGTACTGGTGACACTGACTGAGTTTGAGAATTAGAAATTATTCTATTACAGTACAGTCCACTCGAATGGGTAAGTGAGTTTTCTAATCTGCAGATCGGAACTTTATATTATGTCACCAAACTCACAATCAGTAGCTCTACAAAAAAGAACTGACATGTTTTTCCATAATGCTGTCTTTGTAGATACTGCCCCAAGGCTTTTATTTAAATATTAAATGAGAGCAAACAAGTTGATATGTTATAGATGTATATTTTTATGCATGAAAAAAAAAAACAGATCGAAAGATGATCTGCAGTCTGAACGCTCTAAAGGGAGGCATGCCATTGCACAGCTAACAACCAAGGCCACTTACACACATACATACAAAGACACACACGCACATTATGTGAATCATTAATTGATTTGGGGCAACAAGACATGACCATATATAATTTGCAGAAAAGTACTACCACGTTAAGATGGCAAACTAGTCATGGCCCGCCTAGGAAAGATTGCATTCACTTGAATGTTTGGTTTGTTGTATAAACTGAAACATTTTTCCACATTTAAGGTGTTTTTGGAAACCTTAAATTAAAGTTTGGTGTCACATATACCACTATTTCTCCAACTAGCTGCTAACTGTGTTTGTTAGCTGTCTGGTGCTGGGCAGGTAGCATACGGTGACTGAGGTTATATATACTCCTGCATTTCTGTGGTACTTCACTTCTTTACTGATAAAGTCAAAATTTGAACCACAGTAAACACTGACTCAGTCACTGCAAGGACTTCTGAGGTCACATTCCTATCCACTCACTGTTAATATTCATGATACTCTGGGCTGAGTAAGATCTATTTGGACGTGTCTCCCTGCTCTTAGAAAATCATTATTGGAAAAAATTAAACCCCAATTATAGGGCTATCAGAAGGAAAGAGTGGTTGCTAGCTGACAAAATGATAACTCATATGGACTGAGTCTTTAGTGGTCAATTTAGAACAGAACACTTTTGTATGAATCACTGCTTATTATTATTTGATCTAAGGAGGATTATAAAACCCGCAAATCTCTGTATAATCACAAGTCAACCTGGTGGCAACCATATCATTGTAAATTCACACAATCACTACGATTGTTTGCTAAGCTTTCTGGACAGTGCCAAGCCATACAAGTATTCAGCCTTTTGTTTATGCAGGACATCTTAATCAGCTTCCACATATATATGAAGCCCACATTTGTATGTTCTGTATGACTAAAGTATAAAAGCGCTTTTATTACTTAAAGACTTCAGACTCATGTGTGCTGATCTCTCACTGGTGCCAGAGGAGAGTAATCCAAACAAAACTGCCCAGGACATGTCTAAAGTAAGGATTAGTGCAAGCCTATTGCATTGTACTGTAAGGTTAGTGTGTATCTGTGTGGGTGAGTGATACAGCATGAGAGAGACTAGGACACAATGACACACTGCAGCAGGAAGCCAAAAAAAGAGAAAAAAGGGAAAGAAAAGCCGTCATGATGAAAATGCCCACGTGGGCCTTATACATCTCACCTCTCCATCAGCCAGCTGCCTGGCTGCTGATCCAAGCCAATTTGTCTTCGGGAAACGCTCAAAAGGAAGTGCTGCTCGGTCATTTTAGAAAGCACACAACGTCTCCTCTGCCTTCCAACTGTCTAAACAGCCTCTTCTTAGACAATAAACTTAGATGGGCAGGACCATGCAAAAGACATACCAGGTCAACCTTGGATTAATGATATCTCCGGCTGGCTCAGGGAAGCCTTACCTTCCCAGTGCAATCAGGGTCCCTTGCCATGGCAAAGGCACATTAACTTATCTGGCAAGTCATTTGCATTTGCCTCATATCCCCTCTGTATCCTCTAACCCCCCTCTCTGCCTGTGCCAGGCTTATGCTGAAGCTGTTAAGTTGAAAGTGTTCAGCTGTAAATTAACATCTGTCCAAATTCAGGCACAATACAGCTCCAACCTGACCTTGATCGATAGTTGAGTTGTCCACTGAGGATTGCTTCATTTTATATCGATGTCAGACTGAAAGAGGGGGACTTTCCAGTCAGTAGATTTTAAAATCAAAAGCTGCACTAATTTGATTTGTAAAGCCATTACTGATTAAATCCCATTATGGGACAGAATTAGGCTGTGTTCCTTTCCAGCCTCCTATGGACACTCCTCAGCTCAGGAAACAAGTGGAACTTCAATTAGTAAATTACAAACTGCCATTAACTGACAAATATGATGATTGATGTCTGTAAACATGTTCAGAATTCTATAATCTTGTATGAGGGGAATGTGATTGGCTACGCTAGGCAAACATTCACATGCTGTGCAGGGCTTACTGATGCGGCTTTACATCTTATTGTGGCTGTAGCTCAGGTGGCAGAGCAGGTCAGCCACTAACCTGAAGGTCAGTGGTTCGATCCCAGGCTGCCTCCTGGCGGCATGCCAAATATCCTTGGGCAAGATACTAACCCCATGTTTGCCTACTGGTGGTGGTCAGAGGGCCCGGTGGCGCCAGTGTCCGGCAGCCTCGCCTCTGTCAGTGCGCCCCAGGGCAGCTGTGGCTACAATGTAGCTTGCCATCGCCAGTGTGTGAATGACTGAATGTAGTGTGAAGCGCTTTTGGGTCCTTAGGGACTAGAAAAGCGCTATACAAATGCAGGCCATTTACCATTTATTGCTATTTTTTAATGGTATTTAACCCTCTCAAGGCAGGCGTTGCAGATTTGTAACAAGTAAAAGCTAACAACCTGATTACCCCACATACATATTTTATGAGTTTTTTTTACTCAGAAGTACCACTGCAGGTATTCTTTTGTGCATTAGCAACAAAAACTTAATTTGAGCCTGAGAGGGTTAAATCAAAGTTACTTCCAGCTGCCATTCGGAGCCAAAACAAGCACACTTTCATCACATGTCCTTTAATGAAACAACTGTACCCAAGAATGTGAGGTCCAGCAACACAAACACAACATTAAGTCTATTGCATCTTAATTTTCAGGGCAGTACATTTAAGGCTGTGGGAATAATGGAGCAGATAATGACACGGGTGACAAATCTGAGTGCAGAGGCTAGTTCTATTTTAATCCACGACTGCCAGTTGGAGGGAGGGAAATTTGGCCTCTCTATCTAAAACTCATTGTGTCCTGGCAGTCAGCTTGAAAAATCACCTTTGGCAGTCACCTTGCTTTAGAGATACCCAGTTAGATTTTGTTTGGTCAAATCACTGCCAAACAAAGAGCAGCAGAGAGTCACACAGGCAGAGGGAGGAAGGAAGAGGAAATGGGGACATGAAGTGATACAAAAGGGAAGGGACTGCTGGCCTGTAACCTCTGTGGAGCTCCCATCAATGCTCCCAGCAAGGAATAAATGAGATTTTTCACCTTCATTGCTATGACAGTTTGATGAACATGTCAACAAAAAGAAGTACAATTAAATTAAATTTCCCCTTGCCACCTATTTTTAATAAAAGAGCGACAGCTTAGACACAAAAACTCTGGGGAGTCAATTAATGTGACGTTAATGCGTCGAAGACAAATATCTGTCTCATCAAAGCAAAAAGGTCAAAAGAACAAAAATACAGTAACATTTTTACAGATATATGTACACCAAAAATAACAGCCCCACCTTCACAGAGTGGTGGAGCATTGGAGAAAGAAAACTTCGCCTATGTCGGTGCAGCTCTAGATTGCCTTCTTTAAAAGTGCAAGATAACTGATAGGGGATTGTGAAGTCCAGGTTCTCTTCTAGTTTTAAACCATCAACCTTTCTCTTTATGTACATAGTTTATCTTCTCTAATTCTGGATGCCGTAGTTAGCTTTTCCTACCTGTTTTGCACCAAACATCAGGCACAGTCAGCAGCTAAACAGCCAGGCATTTCTCTCAGCACATTTCTTAGTGGACACAAAACTAATACCAGTGAATATGGGACTTTCAGTCTGCTCAAAGTGTCAAGCAAAAACATTTTATTGACATGTGTGCCATTACAATTGTATAAAAAATTTGGTGTTGTGTTTACTCTGCTGCCTCCAAGTGGAAAAACATCCACTTTTTACACTGTTGCTGCATTAATCTGAAGAATCACATCTCTAATCAGAAGATTTACTAATTTATATTTATAAGTCACCAATTTCTTGAGTTGTGGAGTGATGGTTATGGCTGTTTTTATGAAGGAAAATACAGTCACAGCAGTTCTCTCTAAAAATCCAGTATGATTTATATGGGTAAAACTCCTCAGCCGTCAGTGTCTTGAAATATCACTTTGGCTTAAAATGTTATGCACACAAATTGTTATTTTCCCTTATAGCTAACGGGTTATTAAATGAGATTAGATTTATTTTTAGCTTTTGAATAGTGGCAGTTGAGTCAGACCTGAAAGTGTAGCAAGAAAACAGCATGTTGACATGAAACAGCTGGCCTGGGATTGGCTCAACCCAGGCAAATGCTGACTGCAAGCTACAGGGACATCATTTATTTTGATAATATTAGCAGTAGTCGTTTTATTTGTTCAGTGGCATATCAAAATTTCTTCTTGTGCAAACACCATTCAAATCGTCTCCATGCACAAGGAATCTACTTTAGCCTTTCTAAACAGTAGTTGAGATGCAAGATCTGTCTGTCTGCTGTTTCATTCGTAAATTAGAATGATGCAACAACTCAATGGTGATGGTGCTACAAAGAAAATCTATATTTAATCACTGTGCATATGTATGAGTTATTGTGTTAGTGTGAGTGTGTGTGTGTATACTGCATCGTCTACATGTAGTGGGTTTAGGCATTATTTGCAAAGTGATTTAGAGGTAATGGCACCAAAGCCCACGCAGTATTTGCTTAAAAGCACCTGAAAAATGTAGGAAAGGGTCCTCATTTGTAAACCAGACTTTTAGCTTATAGAGGTTGAGCAACCTCATTTCCACAGAGAGCAATGTGTGTTTGTTCTGGCATACCCAATACATGCCTATATAAACCCTCCAAGACTGAGCAAAACAGGTTAGGAGAGGGCTTCCATCAAAGGTTTGCCTACTGATAGCTAGAAACTGCCAATTAATGCTGGTGTCAAAGTGTCAGTCTAGGGCTGATTTCCACAGAGTCACCGAGCAATCTAAAATGCTCACTGAAGAAGCGGACAAGAGAGCTGAATGAGGAGCAGGGAGAGGAAGAAAGAGAGCGAGAGGGGGAGAGGAAGAAAGCTAAAGATCGGAAACAATTAGTCTACAGATCTTTTCTCTCAATGTCAAAAGCATTGCTGCATAAGTCAAGCTCAATGGCAAATGCAACAATCCATTGCCAAAAAGAAAAAGTAGCTAGAGTCTATTGCTCCAGTAAGGCCTTTTTTCCCCACAAACATGCGCTCCTCTTCTGTCCTTCTCTGTATTAGAAACAGCAGGGAGCACACAAGAGCTCATCCTACAACAAACAAATGAAAATTACTGCAATTTTCAGGAGGGTGTAAAATGGCATTGCTACTGAGGCAGTTTCAAACAACCTTCTGAAAAATCTGTGTACTATCATGCTGGTGACAGGGGGCATTTTTGTAAACCAAACAAAAAGCTTAGCTGAACTGCTGACCAGGCGATTGGACCTAAAACTGGCAGGCAATACAATATCTCTCTCTCTCACTCTCTTATTTTTCCAACAAAACCTCCAAAAATAAAACAAATAAGAGTTTGGAGAAGTCATATTAAAAATTGTCCCTAAGCACTTTTGATTGACAGAACAATCTAACATAGCCAAAACAGTGTCTCGGTCAACATCTGTAGTCTTCTTCCTTGAGGCGGACGTGTCAAGCCACGGAGAAAGAGCTGGAGAAAACAGAAAGTGAAACAGCATCTGCTCAGTGAAGCCCGCTCAGCTCCTCTTGGCTGAGATTTCTGTAAATCAGGAACAGGGGGGTTTGACTCTGCACGCCTGTCGCCGGGCATCAGCATTTAAGTCCAGATTTAATGCTTGAGAAAAGGAGATTCATTTTTACTCACTTTATTGAGAGTCAATACAGAGAGTAAAGGCAACCTTATTGGATTGCCATGGTAACTGTTGGGAGAAGTGATTTCTCTCTGTCTCTATGTGTATCTCTCATTGTTGAAGAGGCTGCATTGTACGCCTATATGGGTGTGCACAGGTCAAAAATCTGCATTACAATGCTCGCCGCGCTGCCTTCTTTAAAAATAGATTGCTGGGATGCTTAACGTACATTTTACATGCTCTCACTTTGCTCCGTAGTGGATGTAAACTCCATCCACTTTACCCACACGTCCATCACAAACTTGATAGCGTGACGTGATTTGTTACCACATGGATCCGTTTAGTTTAAATACCTCGAATTCATACGCTGAATGCTGTTCTGTGCATTTTAAACATCCTCTACAAGCAACCGACAGGTCCGCACGGCTCAACGGGACCGTTCGGGAACACGTGGTGGCGTTCGATGGCCCAACATAACACTGCAACATTTAACCTTGCAACCCTCAGATCATCTAACAAGGCCCAAGTTATCAGTAGTGGCTTTGCTGACTGGAGTTTTAATCATCTCATATCCATAATGGAGCTGACAGCTCCATCTGCGTGGAATAGAGGGGGGTTGAAGTTGCTAGCAGCACAAACAACAGGAACAATCAGTGAGCATCTGGAGGCTCCACAGCTATAACACCCCCCCCTCCACCCGCCTCCGCTCCCTACCCTCAGCTCCTCTATGATGGCCAGAGAGAGCAGGATCAACAGGAGCCTGTTTGCTTACAGTATCCCGAAAAACTCCAATCCAAACAAAGTAAAATGTGTAACATGCACAATGCTGGCATATTGTCTCAATACAAGAAACTACAGATTGCATGTTGGTGATTAACCACAAAGGTTATAATACTGTGAGAAAGCATTTAATTACATAATCATAAAAACCTACGGCTGCAAGCCAATAAAACTTCACAGGTGTTAAACGGATGCCCTGACAGATGACATGCATGAGAATAGTTCAATCTCTGTTAATGAGACAGAAGGCATGCGAAAGCTACTTCCTTCACACAGATTAAGGGCAACATTCACTTCTTTATCTCGGTCTAAACAATTTGGATTTTCACCAGTGCCAGAAAGAACCATCCCTTTTGTTGTCCTGTGCATCCACGCCAACAGCGAGTGGGAGTTAAGACACATAGCCTGTATTCAACAAGTGCAACTCAGTCAAGCTGCGGCAAGCTGTTGTGTACTTTCCCTGTGTCACTACGTAGCTGGTTTTTCTACCAACCCAAACTGGTTGGAGAAATGTCAGAGTAACTGACTGGATCCCACGGCAGGCGTGAGGAAATACAGCTCAAATGTTCATTTCTGGACACTGACATAAATATAGAAAGAAACAAGCTTTTGATGGTAGTTGGATCCAAATGAGCTGCAGTCTCTCAAGAATAATAAGGACTTCCAGAAAATCCAGAAAAGATTATGACAAAAAAATATGGGAAAAATTGACAGCAACAGTCAACGGTGCAAACAGTACAGAAAACTTTCTGCTGCATAAAAGCTCAGCGCAGTGCAATCCTGTGGCATAGGTGGGATTATTTTCAGGTTTCAGTATAGTTCTGTGAATTCTGCAGTCAGGATCAGGACAGTTTCCTTTCGCTTTGTGTGACCAAAATCAATGTTAGAAAAGCACAAAATATGAGCTCTGTTTTCCTCCTTTTGTGACTCGAGTCCCAATCGTCAACACAGGTGTAACTGCCTGTTGCCATGGTAATGGCAGTCTTAGGTTTGATTTAGTCTGGGGTTAAGTTGGAATTTTTTTTATATCTGAAGACATTTCCGCTAATGACAGAATAAACCTGGTTTTCAAAGTGCTGTGGAGCTTGCTTTTCTACATTTTTTTCTATCCTTGTGGTCATACAGGTGCAACATGCGTTCAGAAATTCACCATCACCTGAAGTATTAATGATTTTATCGGAGCACAGTCAAGCAACAGAATGTAACATTCAGACTACTGTCGGAAAAAATCTACATTACTTCTATTTTCTTTCTTTTTTGATTTAAAAAAAAGGCTTTTTGGATACTTCCTCTATCACTGGCAAATCCTTGTGAATAAGAGAGCAGTCGAAAGTAGCTTCCTCTACTCTCTGCCACTCTCTGCTCTTTGCATTCATGTTTGACAGCGATTACACTCTGAAATGATTACAGTCATGTTACACACACGCCATATGGGATGACACCAAGTACATTCACGACTTGCGTTTGTGCAAGCATACAATATTCATGAGTCATAATGTGCATTTATTGCATGGCTGCATGTCTCTACTTGTACTGTGGTCTCATAGTCAGTGAATGCCTAAGCAGCAAAGATATAGACATTTTCTGAGCTGCTGAGCTAAAGCAACTAAGTGATTTAGTATAAGGAAGTTCATTTGTGATCTGAATATGTATCTAATTATTTTAGGAAACGTGCTACCAGCCCATGCTGCGAGGACCTTTTTGCCTTAGAAAGTCTATAGACTGCATCAACACTATAGATGAAGAGAAGAAGAAGGTACTGAAAGTAACTGCAAGGATGAATGTACCAAACAAATGAATATTTAATTAGTCAATAACTGGCTCTGTTAAATACGTAATTTCTAGACATCTTTTTCAGCTATTTTGCAGCTTCTTAGCAATCATTCAGAGCATTGCAGAAACCATTTTTGTAATTAATCATCCAACTTGAAATAACACTTCTGGCATTTTTAATAATTTAGATTTTTTTATAGAATGTCCGTGACCCTAAATTGTATATATATCGATGAAGATGGAGGGATGGATGGATGGCAGAACCCCGGAATCCAGAATGCATGCTATGAGCTAACTGTCATTCTCCATCGATACTTTAAGAATGCAGTTACTTTTGAGTGCCCTTGGTGCTGCACAGTGGAAAATGTGGCCCTCTCCCAATTTTTTTTGAGAAGAGCTGCCATCAAACTCAAAATGAGCTAATATTTTTTCTTCAATAAATAAAGGGCAGATTTTCTCAATTTAAACCTTAATTTTTTTTCCATTTTACACGGCATCCCAACATTTTTCAGAATTGGGGTTATACATGCTTATTGATACTGTGAATATAGGAAACAATCAAGCACAGGAGAATTACAACAGTAATTAAAAATGTTTAGTTTAGAATAACTTGGTTAGTAAACAGCATAAGTTGTTTAAATCCTCATAACATTGAAACTAATAGTCTCTTAGGTTCTTCTCATACTGGCTGCAGATGACTTGACCATGTTTTGAATGTGAACTGAAATGTGGCGGCACTTCCATGTACATGAAAATATTGTATCATTCACCTGAAATAACTGCCACAGTTAACTTAGCAGAGTGAGTGAAAGCTTCGAGGATGGCAAGGCACAACCACGGAGCGAAAAGTACATTCAGCAGATACCAGCTGGGTGCCAAATGCGCTTGAACTCTCTGCATGCATGCATGATGCATGCACAGTCTTTTGCACTGGTTATGCATTTTTCAGAGCAATGCATCTACATTGCATGCATGTGCACCAGCTTCTCTCCTACTCACTACTAACCTTAAATGGACTTCGACACAGCTCTGTTTAAGCACTGACATTTAGGTTGGTCTTGTACGAAAAATAACTTTCATCTAGGGCTGTGCAATATGACCAAAATCTCATATCCCGATATAAGAATTCTATCGTCCGATAACGATATAAATCACAAAAATGTAAGATTTTCTGTAAATTCTGTGAATCTCGGGCAGCTCGTCTTGCGGAAAGTGTTTCCAGCTGCGCGTCATTTAGCTGGAGTCTAGTGTTTTAACCTATGCATGAACCATACATTTTTAGACATAAGTTGTAAAGGCCGCCGTTTTCTTTGTATTTATTACACGGCGTGCTGCGGGGAAAAGCCTGTTCTAACGTTTGAGTCTAAGGTTTATTTTTTAGCACCTGGCGGCTCTTTTTTAATTCTCATCCGTAGATAATCTGCTCTTTCACGTGATTCAGTTTATTTTGAAAAGTCTCAACAGGATCTTGAGCTTTATTGTGAAAGGTTTACGTGGAACATAAACAAGCGGACACGCGATGCTGTTACCGTCGTTGTTGCTAACCACAACGCATAAAAACAGGCTCTTGTCCGTCCGTAGTGTGGTTATATAAAATATAAGAGAAAGAGAGAACTTTAAGAAATTAATATAGCCACTACAGTGACCATCAAAACGATGAAAAAATATTGCTGTAAACAGTTTATTTTGCGACACCACGAAACAAACGATAGCGTAAAATGAAACGATAGACGTTTTTATATCGTCATCCGATATATCGAACAGCCCTACTTTCAGCAGTTATTTTGTGACAAAGCAGCCTTATGTCTTAGGCACTGACAGATTAGATGCCGTTGTTAGCATTGCTGTCAGATGATGTCAACTCATCTGCCTGTTAAAGTTAACATTGCATGCAGCGGGCAGGTTAGACACAGTAGACATCCGGAAGTGCAGTCATCCGGTTGTTCAGTCTGACGTCACTAGCCGTGTCTGGGTCTAAACTCCGCTGCAGGTCCATATATCAAACGATCACTATGGCATTACTGAGAGTTGAAAAACTGTCTAAAGTATTTCATCTTTAATAAAATGATCAGCCTTCTCCTCTACCAGGTGTAACAATTGAGTTTAACATCCAGGCATCCATGAAAACGGAATTTATGACATTTAACAGAGTTAGAAGTTAGCAGGGAGTTAGCTCGCTAGCTTCTATCTAAATACAATATAGCATGTCCTGACTGCGGGGTTTTGGAAACAAATTAAAACGTACAGCTCTGCTATCACTTCCAGCATAAATGAAGACAGAAAACTAAACAGCAGTGACGTTTGTAGGGTTACTGAAGTTGGGCTAGCTGGTATATAATGATGTGCTACGTGACCGCTAGCGACACAGCTATGTTAGCATAATATAAACAAGCTAACTTTTTTTTCCACTCGATAAAAGTTACCGTGAGTGTTCTCGGTGGTCAGGAACAAATGTAATCGCATGGCAGGATGCTGTAAAAGGACCAAACTTCAGCCAGGAGAACAACTGAGATAATCCATCCACAATACGAGGTTAGTCATTCATATACTGCTGCATGGGCTGGGCTGTAGTTACATCGTAAGGTTTTAAAAACTGAGCTTAAATAAATGATTAGCGGTAATAAAAGCCGAGGGAGGTCAACAGTGGTCGCTGACTGTTTTAGGAGCTTTTTGAGATCAAATAGAAGAAAATACATAACATTAAACATGTTAACAACACAAAAGCCATATTAAACGCAGACTACTTTAGACCCGGAAGTAGGATTCGTCGCGTCATCACTGAACAACCGGATAGATCTTAACCTTCTATGAAAGGATTTCCTGTGAGGGATAGTGGTAAGAGAGAAGGAGAAACCTAGATAAATTAAAATAAATTTTATTAACACCTTTCCCACTTTAACAGAATCAGTTTAAGTTTGCAAGTGAGAGGTTATCCCACTGCAAGTTTCATCAATCATGACTAAGAAATTTTGTATGCATCCACTAAGACAATTCAGAGATATGAGAGTAAGAGACAGGCATACAGTGAAGCGCCTCTCCATCTGCAATGCTTTCAATTCAGCAGCAATCCAATGCTGCACTGCTCGTGTGGTAATTACATCTTGCCTTGGGGCTAATATGAGGCAGAGGGTTAACGTGTTGTGAAGGCAGAGGGAAAATTTCTGCTGCGATTACACACCCACTCTTTGCTCTGAAACATGATTCTCTTCATCTGCTCTGATCAGACACAATGTGCTTATTGATACAATAATATTCAACCAGTTGGAGGGAGAAAAAGTCTCAACTCTCCTTTCTTATCAGCTCTCAGTTAGCTGTGGTGACTGATTTCCTCCAGGATACAAGCCATCATCTGAATCACAGGTGGTCTCACACTTACCTCCCAATCAAGAGAAAATGAAGAGATCACAACAACACTGACAAGATAATTATGTCCTGCCATTTCATTTTGCATGAGCTATATACAGTTCAATCACAGTGCAACTTATATGTATGCCACTAACACTCAAGGCTGTTTTGGGAGGCATCGTTGTTCCAGTATAGGGCTTGAACAGCACTGAGTAACAGCAAATAGTTCAAAGTGTTCATTATCTGAATACTCCCACTGCAGGATGAACTTTTCTTGATTCCTCTAACATTTATCATTGAAACTGAGTAAGTCCTTCCTTATCTTTGCATACTTTTATGACATTTTTGCTACTGCACTAAATGGGAAAACTTAATTTACCACAGTTATTGTTCCTAAGTTGTTAAAACATAACTTACATAGGTCATTTTAATAAAAAAAAACATGTTCCTCATAGACATAATGACATACTAAATCTAATAAGCCCGGCAGGAGAAGATTGTGTTTCCACATTACAGAAGAACTGCCCATAAAAATCCTTGCCCATAAAATGCCCACCACCGGTATTTCAGACCTGAGGGCTACAATATAGTCGAGGGCATAGTCTGTCAGTATCAGCGCCTATATCTCTAAGCTGCAATATTATAGTCATGAAAGCAGATCATCAGATGTACAGTGAAAAGGTGATTATAGAGGCTTATAATCAAACAAACAACAACCTTTATTTATCACATAGACAATTAAACAGGGTACAACATGTAGTGAAATTCTTGCGTCCGAGCTGCGGACAGGCTGCAGACATAGCCGCGCCATTCCAGGGCTTTGTTTTAAGCATGGGGGGTCTAGCCAGGACCGTTACTGGCTAGACCAGTAAGGGTGGTAAATGTGTGATGGTCACACATTTAACCCCTTTTCAGTGTAAAAGCAAAGCTGTATATTTCAGATTCATTTGATTTTCAGTTTGTCAGAGAGTGGCCAATTATCCATAGATCCATTGGGGCTTAAACAGATTATGAATTTGTTAGGAAATGTCATTAACATACGTTTCATTCCTATAGAACCTGTTTTACGTGTATATATACCTGTAAACACAACTGTGGAAAACTTGTCATATCACAAAATAAAGCTCTGCAGAGAAAAGCCAATTCATAATTTATTTATAATGTTTTCAGAGCTGATTTAACAAATGTGTTACCTTTATCCGCTTAAGGTTCCCCTGAGAAATGTTTTATTAAAAAGACAACCTGCAAAGGAAAATCTAAGTAGCATGTTTGGACACTGCTGACTTGAAGAATTACCTTCACATCACTCTATGTTTGTCTGTTTAACAGTTACTGAGAGAAAAAAAACATATCTATATCTATATATATCTTATATCTCTTACCTGGTGTGTCCCCTGGTGGGTCTAGCTTTGGTGGTTTGACAGACTCCGTGTTGCTCATAGAGGACTTGGTGGTGCTCTTGGACTCTGTTGTGGTCACCACAGTGAACGTCCTTTGGGAGAGCCTGGTTGTAGTGCTAGTGGTTGTGGCCACTGTAGTAGTTGCAGCCCTGGTGGACGTTAAGTTTGGCTCCATTTTGCCATCCTCATCTATGCTATCAGTCCCCGTGGGTCCCCAGTCAATAAATCCAGCCACTGTTGTAGTCCGGCCCTCCTGAGACTTGTCATAGCTGTCCCATTTGAGCTGCCTCCTGGTTCTAATTAACAACCTCTCGCTTGATAAAGCAACTGGAGCTTTTGCTAATACAGCCAAAGGATCGCCCGTCTCTTTTTGAGAGTATCTCAGCCGGCAATTCTTGCACGCTGCTTGTCCTTTGTGTGCTGGCTTCCAATGCTTTTGACCTTTAACTTTTGGCACTATTCCTGCCCTGCTGTCTTGGGGCGGAGGAACAGGGCTGAGGAGCCGGTGGGCTAACGGGCTCACTGTTCTCCAGTGAAGCATGTTAGGCTTATCCCAGAGGGGCTGCAAGCGAGGCCGTGAGCGAGGCACCGGTTTAGGCGTGAGTTTGATCCCCAGACCTTGACTGAGAGGGCTGCACACAGAAAAGTCCAAGGTAAGGTGAGTCATGGCTAGCAGGATCCACACCCGATGCCCCACACAGCTGCCTGGCTTCAAAGCAGACGGACTGCAAAGAGAGAGTAAATGAGAGGCAGCGTTTTAGATTTAGCACTAAATGTTAAAAAAATACAAATCAAATTTTCTCCGTCTCCCATCCTACCAAGTTTTAGCTCTTTTGTCAAGATGCACAGCAGTAATTATCCCCTATTTACACACTTAGCAAAGCTTAACTCCAAGTTCTGGAAAACACACCCAATTACACTATGATAATAATTAGCCTCGCAAAGTGATTCTTCAATAACAACATAAAGGTCAGACGCAGGGTAAACGTTGCAGAACATGGGAAAGATTCTGGAGTTGCTCTTTTCACTCTCAACTGTAACAAGCAGGGAGGGCGAAGCTGCAGATTCACATCAACCCAGTGATGATAACGACAACACACAAGGTCAGTCCTCGTTTAACTGATCATCATCATCATTTTCAGCATTATCTCCTCCAAAACACAAAGTCATCTGATTCCCAAAAGGGAAATCTGGTCGTGCAGAGAAACATCTAAGAAGGTTTAGTGTAACAATAATGGGAATGCACAAGTGAGCTTCACATATAACAGGTCTGCTTCGGTGTGTACATGCTGTTATTTTCAGTCGTAGATTCCTTCGCTCCTCTCTGCTGCTTTGGGCACTGTGAACTCCCGCTGGGTCCTGCCTTAATATGCACCACTGTGCACTTTGACTCGCAGGTGTCTCCGTAGTTTGCGGCTGGATTATAAAATCGAATCACTGAAGTTTGACGTTGTATTTTAGCTTTGTTGAGGTTGAGTACTGCTTACAATATGATATCTAGTGATATTAACTTTTACTTACCTTGCCCTCTTATACAGAACAGTGAATTACTATGTCTGTCTTTTTACATGCTTTGTCTTTTCAAGACTTAAATGTTATTGCATTTTAGTTATATAATTTACCTTATTTTACTTGCTTTCTGTAAAATGTCCGTGAGAATATGTTAATGTTTTCACTGACTGTTGATGCCGATAACGCATGTGGAAAAAAATTACGTGAGGAATCAAGTTATGCTAGCTTTGTGGAGAAGTTAGCAGGTTACTTCCTAGTGCAGCCGCTCAATGCCCGGTGAACTCAAAAACCTACTTCTAGTCAGAGAGGAGAGAAGCTGGAGCAGACAGTTTAATACAAGGCAGCTTTTCTTTATCATTTGTTGTCAGAATGAACAGTGATCGCCTATAAGGCGAGGTGTCATGGCAGTCTTTTCATGACAACAAAAAATGAAGAGCCTTATTGTTTCACATTTGTGAACACTGCGGAAAAAGCCACAGTGACAAACTTGGGTGAAGTTAAATGAAGAAGTTATGAACAAGGGCGCAAATTAAAAGTGTGGATCACGGTGCAATATTTTCAGATGAAGCATGATGACTACGTTGCAGAAAGCTTCACTTATATCACATGTGCGTACATTTTTTTCATATTTTATGATGTCCAAAAATAGATTTTGTCCCTAAGTAAACTTCACCTCTAGACAACATTAACTGCATGGCAAGGTGACAGACAAGCTGGCTGTTCGGGCTTGAGCCCCATAGCAGACTGATTCTAGAGACAACCTTCAGGAGCCCCTGGGACAAAGCTACACATTGAATCCTAAGGGAGGAACCTCATTATGGGCAGCTTTCATCTCTGCTGTCCTTGGCCAATTTAAACCCATACGGAGGACTTTTGTGGAGAAGTAATGATGGGTGGGAAAGTTTGAACGGGTCTGTCAACAGTCAGAAGCAGCATTAGACATCTTTTGATCATATAATCATAAAGTCTCTATCATGTTTCTATTACAGTTGTCCAAATAATCAACACTCAGCTACTAATCGATACAAAAACTACTACCGGATTAGATACTCATTTGCAACAGTCTCAATACAGACAGTACCATCTTTGCCTCCTCCAGTTGACACACAACTTTACCTTAAGCCATTTAACTATTATGCGACAGCCACATTAGCCATGGGTTATTATTCAATTCAGTTCAATGTAATTCAATTTTATTTATCTAGCGCCAAATCACAACAACAGTAAGGTAATAATACATACAGAGAAAACCCCAACAATCATATGACCCCCTATGAGCAAGCACTTTGGTGACAGTGGGAAGGAAAAACTCCCTTTTAACTGGGAGAAACCTCCAGCAGAAGCAGGCTCAGGGAGGGGTGGCCATCTGCTGCGACAGGTTGGGGTGAGAGAAGATGTGTTTATAGGATAAAAGACATGCTGTGGAAGATGCGAGAGATCAATAACAAGTATGATTCAATACAGAGAGGTCTATTAACACATGTTGAGTGAGAAAGGTGACTGAAAATGAAATACTCAGTGCATCACAGGAATCCCCCTGCAGCCTACACTTATTGCAGCATAACTAAAGGAGGATTTAGGGTCACCTGATCCAGCCCCAACTATATGCTTTAGCAAAAAGGAAAGTTTTAACCCTAATCTTAACAGTAGAGATAGTGTCTATCTCCTGAATCCAAAACCATTATCAAAACAGTGTCTAGCTAAATCCAATAATAACAAAGTGACATTAATGTGGGAGCTAGGCAGTGCTTGTTGAATAGTATAACACAGTTATTTATACTTTAAGTGTTAAGGTTCCCTTTAAGTCCCAGATCAAAGCAGAGAAAAGTCTACTAACAGCGTGACAGAAACAGCGGCAGCCTACCTCACCAACTGCATTTGATAAGCAATGAAAATAGGGTGCTAAGTCACCAGCAGAAAAAAAGAATGAACTGGGATGTAGATAAATACATTTGCACATAACAATATTGTTTTAATCTATTTCTGCCTAACTCTTAATTTTCTACCCACTGATGGAAAATGGTATTGAGTATTTGTCGAGTGTAAAGTTCTAGTATCATGATGACCCTACTAACTATACTACGGTGACATTTGATGAGACAAACTAAACTTTTTAAGGTTGTATCTACAATTGCTTTGATCATAAACAATGCTTCTTACAAGCACATGTACACAAATAGGACAAAATAAGTACAGCGTGCCAAGAGCCTTGCTAAATCATTTCTACTCACTAAGAATACCAATTTTTAAAAACAAATTAAATGTATATTTCACAGGCGACGGTACATATGTCAGTCCCCATACATTTAATCTCCGCCTGACCCTCTGCATAGATTGTTGCCTCGAATGTAAAAAACAAGAAGAGAAAATGTGGTTTTTGGATTTGAGCTATAAACAAGGTTCAAAGCGCTTCAGTGGCATAAAAACATATTAAAAGATAAAACCGTTGCTGCCTGGCAGTAATATTATAACACTGCTTGTCACTTGAGGTGAGCTTCACACTTTTTGAACTTGTTCAATTATAATTCAAAGGTAATCCAGCATGCTAACTAGAGACCTTTACAATTATTATGTAGACAGGCTGCCCATGAAGAATGACAACAGGCTTTTATTATCACCAGCGTTCCATTTTTAAGGTGTGAGAGACCAGCCGACCACTAACTGATAAATAATTTAGAATGACATCTTAATTGAGCTGTAAATGGTGACTGATGTGGTCAGGAAAGAGCTGTGACAAGGTCATTTGATTTTTGACAGTTAAAAATATGGATAATAATTTGTCTTGTGAGTGTTTTGGCCTTGACCTCAGACTGAGACCTTGGCACCTGCTCAACCTGCACACTTCAGGTGAGTAAATTTTAACACTCCAATCCAAATTATGGCAATACATGATAAGGAAAATGGCTGTTAGGAATATTATTATTTTACAACATGGAAAAATGCGGTGTAAACATTTTTTGACCATGTTTGTTTGCTGTACCTCAAACATGATCAGAACAATGTAAGCAAAAATAACCCTGAGGAGAGATGCCTACAAAAGGCAGCAGAGAGGACTTTTATGATCTCACTCACGCAAGTCTCTGATATGATTGAGTAAGATGGAAGTGTTGTTCTTTTTTGCCAGCGGTACATAAGTGAATAACAACCACAGACAACAAATACTGAGCTCATGCTGGGTATTGAACTTCATTCATTAGGGAGTGGTAGGTAACTTTTGTATGTTATTCATTGTCAACTGAACATTGAGAGCACAGATGCAAACATTATTCCTAAAATAAAAGGAACTTCTTTCTGTGCCTGCACCATCTTTAGTATCACAGCTGTGGCTCAGGCGCTAGAGCGGGTCATCTGCTAATCATTAGGCTGGCAGTTCGATCCTTAGCTCCTCCAGCCTGCATGTTTAAGTATTCTTGGATAAGATGCTAAACCCCGAGTTGTCCAGTAGGTTCGCTTAATCATTCTTAATTACTTTGAAAAAAGAGGAGAGCATTATGTATAAATGGACCAAAATGCTTTGAACCATAAGGAGGAGCACCTATAAGAAGTCAACTATAGGCTGATTAACTTCATTGTGGACTTCAAGGTTTATGTTTTATTAGCCTATTTTGACTAAACTGTCTGATCAATATTAAGAAGCAAAACCATAACTTTTTAAAAAAGTCACGGCCAGTGTTTTATATAAAGTAGCTATAATGAGAGATCTTTAAAAAATACTGTTATTACTGCTCTAAAATTTATCTAAAATTAAGCAGTGTTCATAAACTTGATTCACTAACATGCTGATGTATTTTCACTTGCCTTTCATTCACATACCTTCTACACCGTGAAGCAATGTTGGTGTTGAATTAGACAGAAAAGGAAAAAAAAGTTACAGCAAGAACAACACATGCTACAGATAAATTTCCTTCAACCGATGTTTTCTAAGAACAGCACTTGCATAATTTCAGAATTGCTAATACTCTTTGACATCCTGCATAATGAAAATATAATCTACAAGTATACCGCACAGATGGCGGAATAATTGCAGTTTTCACAGCATGAACATACCAGATTGCTTTCTGGTTGGATTGTGTGTCTGGTGTCCTATTTTATGAGCACATGCTCTATCATACTGTCAATGCTAACTTCAGAATATAGGTAAGCCTTGCCGATATGGCAGGAAATCCCTTTAGTAGAGCTTGTGACATCTAATGACTCACTAATGAGTTTCTCGGGCACCTTCTTACATGCAGTCTTTCCACAAGAAGGAGTATCTCATGCACATGTTTACTGCAGACTTGGTGAAGTTAACCGAAAGCCAATTTAAATGCATTATTCAGGCATCATTCAGTGACCCTACAGGATACTTTTTAGTCCTGAATCTCAGTATGCCAGCCCCATTTTTGAACCCAGACATACAGGGAATGAAATTGCTTTGTGAAGTTACGGACCAATCCGTTAATTAGCATGTCTGCTGGCCTGGAGGACTCAGGTTTGAAGGTCAGCGAAAGACTTGCTGGAATGATGATTTTAACCAAGACTTGACAGACAGCAGATGAAAGAGGTACCTTGGGATTCTGTTCGCAGACATATCAGGCAAAACAAAATTGCTGTGCATAGCACGTAGACACATTCCAGGAGTTTCTACCATTATATTACACATAAAGCACAATATGTTTTGTAAACAACATATTTGCTGCTATCCTTCACTGCTTCTTGTACCTTATCAATCCAGCAACCGTGGTTCTTGCTATATGTGTGGACTCTAATTACACTAAAATGCAAGAAATGGAAGGAACGTGTGTGTGTGTGTGTGTGTGTGTGTGTGTGTGTGTGTGTGTGTGTGTGTGTGTGTGTGTGTGTGTGTGTGTGTGTGTGTGTGTGTGTGTGTTTCAAGCCTCTATCATCCTTAACCAAACTCAAGTGATGTAGGATTTCAACAGAAACTCTGTGATGTAACAGTGTATGTAAGATGTGATATTTTGGAGCAATATATTTAGATTACCAAATATGAAAAAGCGCTGGAGGAAGGTTCACCAAGCTTGACTTCTCACTCTGCTCGTTGCCAGTTTAAGCTGTACTATATTCAGTAAATCTACTTCCAACTTATTCTGCAGCTTTTTATAAATGTCACAGTCGGGGGGGTGGTGTGTGTGTGTGTGTGTGTGTGTGTGTGTGTGTGTGTGTGTGTGTGTGTGTGTGTGTGTGTGTGTGTGTGTGTGTGTGTGTGGGGGGGGGGGTTATCTTTGACAGGCACACCAAATTAAACAGATGATCTATAAGCACAAAATCACAGTCAGCCACAAATATATTATTAGTAAACCATACATAAGCTTCCAATGTGCAAATGCCAAAAAGGTCATCCGAAATCTAACAACAAATGTCAAAGTGAAGACTTTGCCAGCAGAATTTCAGCACACAGCGTGACTGTCTCACTAACACTGGAACTAAAATGAATTTTTCGTTATTCTTTTCCGATTTTCTGTCACTTTCTTCTTCAAAAGCCAATGCAGTGCTGTTGCGCAAAACAGAAAAACATTACAGAGAGTAATCCATTGTGTACGGCACTTAATACCATTTACCTGTCCTTGAAACTGGAAACCTCGCTTAACCAACATAATACCATCAAAAGACCAAAATGAATGAAGAGTAGCCTTTGAAGTCTGTGAAAAAGATTCACGGCATAATCCTGAATCAAATGCTTAAGCAAAGGGTGTGAGCGGTTAATAAAAAAAGACCATTCATACGGGCCATTATGCCTCGCAGACACAGCGTCTGCATCCTATATGTCAGATTGTTGACATGAAAAGTGGACTACTGTGGTGTGTGCTTGACCACTGGTTTTCCCGCCTATTGTTTTTTACTCTTTCATGGTCTGTGAACTCAGGCAGAGCAGCGTTTGCGGATTCTTGCTTTCAGCAGCACAGAGACTATGGCACTCTAAAGTAATATACAAGCAATATACAAGTAATATACAAGCATATGTTATGTGGGCTTAGCTGAAGCATCATATAGAGATGCTTAAGCAGGTCTGTGTTAAACTGAATTTATGCAAATGTTAGATTTATCATGTTGTTTAAAACTCTGTTACACTCTCTGCACCAGTAGTCTGCATTACCAACACTGAAAATGCTTCAAAGATCAGGAAATGGTGTAGTATATGTACCGTATATATGTATATACAGTGGCTTGCAAAAGTATTCGGCCCCCTTGAACTTTTCCACATTTTGTCACATTACAGCCACAAACATGAATCAATTTTATTGGAATTCCACGTGAAAGACCAACACAAAGTGGTGTACATGTGAGAAGTGGAACGAAAATCATACATGATTCCAAACATTTTTCACAAATAAATAACTGCAAAGTGGGGTGTGCGTAATTATTCAGCCCCCTGAGTCAATACTTTGTAGAACCACCTTTTGCTGCAATTGCAGCTGCCAGTCTTTTAGGGTCTGTCTCTACCAGCTTTGCCCATCTAGAGACTGAAGTCCTTGCCCATTCTTCTTTGCAAAACAGCTCCAGCTCAGTCAGATTAGATGGACAGCATTTGTGAACAGCAGTTTTCAGATCTTGCCACAGATTCTCGATTGGATTTAGATCTGGACTTTAACTGGGCCATTTCAACACATGGATGTGTTTTGTTTTAAACCATTCCATTGTTGCCCTTGCTTTATGTTTAGGGTCATTGTCCTGCTGGAAGGTGAACCTCCGCCCCAGTCTCAAGTCTTTTGCAGACTCCAAGAGGTTTTCTTCCAAGATTGCCCTGTATTTGGCTCCATCCATGTTCCCATCAACTCTGACCAGCTTCCCTGTCCCTGCTGAAGAGAAGCGCCCCAGAGCATGATGCTGCCACCACCATATTTGACAGTGGGGATGGTGTGTTCAGAGTGATGTGCAGTGTTAGTTTTCTGCCACACATAGCGTTTTGCATTTTGGCCAAAAAGTTCCACTTTGGTCTCATCTGACCAGAGCACCTTCTTCCACATGTTTGCTGTGTCCCCCACATGGCTTGTGGCAAACTGCAAACGGGACTTCTTATGGTTTTCTGTTAACAATGGCTTTCTTCTTGCCACTCTTCCATAAAGGCCAACTTTGTGCAGTGCACGACTAATAGTTGTCCTATGGACAGATTTCCCCACTTGAGCTGTAGATCTCTGCAGCTCGTCCAGAGTCACTATGGGCCTCTTGGCTGCATTTCTGATCAGCGCTCTCCTTGTTCGGCCTGTGAGTTTAGGTGGACGGCCTTGTCTGGGTAGGTTTACAGTTGTGCCAAACTCCTTCCATTTCTGAATGATTGCTTGAACAGTGCTCCGTGGGATGTTCAAGGCTTGGGAAATCTTTTTGTAGCCTAAACCTGCTTTAAATTTCTCAATAACTTTATCCCTGACCTGTCTGGTGTGTTCTTTAGACTTCATGGTGTTGTTGCTCCCAATATTCTCTTAGGCAACCTCTGAGGCCGTCACAGAGCAGCTGTATTTGTACTGAAATTAGATTACACACAGGTGCACTCTATTTAGTCATTAGCACTCATCAGGCATGTCTATGGGCAACTGACTGCACTCAGACCAAAGGGAGCTGAATAATTACGCACACCCCACTTTGCAGTTATTTATTTGTAAAAAATGTTTGGAATCATGTATGATTTTCGTTCCACTTCTCACATGTGCACCACTTTGTGTTGGTCTTTCACGTGGAATTCCAATAAAATTGTTTCATGTTTGTGGCTGTAATGTGACAAAATGTGGAAAAGTTCAAGGGGGCCGAATACTTTTGCAAGCCACTGTATATATTAAAAACACTATAATTTTATTTTACTCACAGTCTGAATTCTCTGAGTGTCAGCTAGCTTAATTCTTTTGGTTTATAAACATCTCAGTCTAAAGTCACACTTTCAAATTCCTTTAATGGTCAAACAAAATAAAACATTAATAAAATAAAATATTTTCAAACATCAGGTTAGTTGCATATTTTGTTTTTTCCGTCGACTCACTTGAATTGGCACAAGACAAACTTTTCCCACTAAGAGGCGAGACCCTAGACTACCATGACCTGGATGAATGAGAACCTACAAAGGCACTAATAACCAACTCAGCTGATAAAAACAGTATAAACTGGGTGGAAAGCAAATCTGAAAGCTTAATAATTGAACTGGTACATTATTAAAATTTTAATAGACGTGTGCACATAATGAGGTCAATAAATACATAAATGATGGGAGGAGCTTGCATTTTTAGAGGTTTTTTAATAACATTAAACTGTAAGTCAGTCTGTGCATCATCATTATCTTCTTCATATTTGCAGTATTATTTTGTCAAATTCTTTTAAGGATTTCAATGCAATGCCAGATTTGCTGTATTAAATATGTCAAACGACCACAATCTAAATAAATAATCTAATCGTGACAGTCAGCATCGTGACGGTTTTTGGGCCGGTTACAACCACCATTTTATCCGAGTGAAGAGGAAACTCATCACATCCTTACGGCTTGCAACATGTCAAGCATCTTGAAAAAGGAGAGCAGTGCCCGGTGCCTGATGATTCCGCTCTTTCCCTAGAAAAGATCAAAGTAGTTGAGTGCTGTGTAGGCTATTATGCGCAGCAATTCTGCAAACCATTTGCCAGTGGGACACGGATAAGCAAAGAAACAAAGGGCAGGAAACAGCATCTGTGAATGAGGCCAACTTTAAAGGCTCTTCTGAAGCCTTTTTATAATGCTTCACAGAGCCTCGATGTTTTAGTAATCAGAAGAAGTCAAGCTTAACAGAGAGTGATAAAACAGTTAAGAATACATTAAAGTGATACTACACACAGACTATTTTAAAAAGTCTAAATTTAGAGGAAAATTTCTTCCCTATAGTGTACTTAAATTATCGTCATGAGAGTACAAGGGCCTAGTAAAGGATTATCTGACTCTTTGAACTCATCCTTTTCACCCTGTTAGACCCAGTAAAACAAAACTATTATCTCTGAAGCTAATCAGATATTGCCCCTAATTGTCTCTGCGCACTATCTCTGGCCCATTTCTTGGTTCATCATCACACTGTGATCACTTGTGCGAAGTAGGTCTTAATTAGAACTTGTTGGGAGTTTGCAGATCTGAGGCCTCAGCAGATGGGCTTCCCACCTGAGGGAGGTGAAAAAGGCATGCCTTCTTCAATCCCTTCAACCTGGATCCCCAGCCTGCCATCCATAGAAATTTGATCAGCATGGTCTTGACAGCCCTGCCACTGAGTACACCTAATTTTCTTGGCTGGCCATTGAAAGGTGCCTTATTGAAGGTGACTCCACCTCTGCTGAAAATCTGGGTGGAATGGCAGACGCTATATGCCAGACAAGATTTAGACTGAACCAGTGGTTTCCTTTCCTTTTTTATAACCTCTCAGTGGGGCTTTGCATGCCCTAGGAAAAGTGCTCCAATTCAGCCTTTTGTGAACAATCTCAAGAGTACAAAAAGTAACTGGTGTTATACAGGGTAGCACAAGCAATTTATAGAGTATTTACACGTTGAACTATGGTATTCATGTGTCTCCCACACACTTCTAAAAACAGCACCTGTAAATACACACACACACACACACACACACACACATATATATATATACACTGGGGAAAAGGTTCACCAGCTACAGTTCAGAAAGTTTCACAATGCAGTGGGTGGTTTTCCCTGGTTGGACCAAGCAGGCGCAGCAAGCGGTTTTAAAATGAGACTATGAGCATAAACTGGAGGACAACATCTCAGCATCATACTTGTTTTTAACTAACTTGACTTTTCTTTTTTCATATTGTTCCCCGAGACAGAACCCTTTGGCTGGGCAGAGGGAGTCGGGGTAGTGGTGGAGGTTGTGTGTGCCTTTTTTTATTGGGTTCTTTAAAAAAACATAATAATAATGTTTGTAGAGAGCAGAAGCTGTAACAGAAAATCAATAAAGTATTCCTAATATAATAATACATGTACATACATACATACATACATACATACATACATACATACATACATACATACATACATACATACATCCTAATAATACATGTCTCAACTTTGTATATTTTTATATATTTTATTTATTGTTTACTCTATTTAATTTGTAAAATATGTGTACACACACACACACACACACACACACACACACACGTAGAAAAATATTTAGTATACACATCCAGAAATGCATATACTATTATATATTGTGCATATATTTATTAGTTTCAGATGTAGCCATTCTTGTATTTTGCACAACTCTGTTGCTTGTGAAGCTCGCACACAAGAATTTCACTCACATGTGCTGTACCAATGTACCTGCACATGTGATGTGACAATAAAAGTGATTTGATTTGATTTGATATCGCTGAATAAGGTATTCAGTAGCAGCAGCTCAAGGATTTTAGGGAGATTTTATTGCACTTAAGGTTGTGGTCATCTTCAGTAATCTCAAATTAGCAGAGTCCTACATACAGCTACAGTGAAACATGTAAACACTGCACAGAAATTTGGTAATAACATACAATAAGATATATTTTGAATCTTGTTAAGTCAGCAGCCTCCTCTGCTGACTTTCCCGACCACTGTATCTTGGTCAAAGACTGATTTTTGTACTTTTATTGCGCTTTCTGGTCTCCTGGGCCTCATTTTGATTACTCCCACCTGCCATTATCGAGACAACTGAAAGTAGATACAGTTGCAGGTAGTTAAATCTCAATCTGTGTGCTCTTCTTGAACATTGTCCCTTAGATGCCTCAGCATGGTACAGAAGAACTACACACTGGCAGTTTGACCCTTGGGGACATATATAATAGTAAAGTATCTGATGAATACTGAAGTTGAGCTGTACATAAACAGCAAACTATAGGATACGCCACACCTTCAAGTTTTCAGTTTGTAACAGAATTTCGTATTTGATAGTATTTATCAAGATGATATCCATCCGTTTTCTTCCATGAACCTGAGTGGTGTGGCTGGAGACTATCCCAGTTGTCATAGGGTACATCCTGAACAGGTCACCGATCTACTGCAGCACTATCATAAAGCCAATCACACACCTTCACATCATGCCAGCTAAGAATCACCAATTAATGTAACATGCATGTTTTGGGAGGAAGCCAGAGTACCTAGAGTGAAGCCAAGTAGAGAACATGGAAACTGCACACAGAAAGGCCCAAGCTGGCAAGCAAATTTGAACCCAGGACTGCTGTGAGGTGATGGTGCTACCCACCACAACAACATGCTGCGCCATGGGGAAACTGGCAACGTTTAATCATTTGTGTATCATCGTATCACGTCTCATTTTTGTTTCTATGGCTAAGTTTTTGATCGTAATTTGTATTCAGTTATGGATATCCACAAACATTTGCTTCTCAGTTGGAGTTTATATCTCTTATGTAAAGACATCATTTTGCCATAAATGTTTTCTTGTTAAGCCTTATTTTAAAAAAAATTCAATATTACCTCAAATGAATCTGTGGAATACGCAAAGTAATATAACAACTTCGTTTAACTAAGGAGCTTGTAAAGAAAAGGTATTTCAGTCCTACTGAGAGCTTTCCATTAAGAGGGTCATTGACCAACGATTGATCGTGTGCCTCAACACATGAGCCAAGGTGTGAAAAAGGGTGTGGGTCATTATCACCAGAGTTTTCAGGTGAAACTATTATGAGACCTTGCCTCAATATATCATGAGACCTACTGAGCTCAACTGACGTATGTGAGTGGGTGTTGTTAAGGCCCTGGAAAGGGATCTAAAAACTGGATTGTAGGTGACATCTGTCATAGGCCATTTCCAACTGTTAAATATTTTCTTTGGTGAAAAGGGTTTGTTTTTTTTTTTAAACTAAAACATTTCCATAAAAAGGCACCTCTTTATCCATGATTTATGCTTTGTGTTAAACTGCTGTATTCTAACCACTTTCAGATACTTCAGCTTCTAGGCTAAAGCAAACAATAGAACTGAGCATAACAGCACAATGCAGATTAGTCAGCATGTCAAGTTTGTAGACTGTGTTTACACTGATCGCTTTTTCGGGTTTCGATGGAGGTCCCTAGGGGTTTCCTGTTTACATTAAATGTATCAACAAAAAGGAGGTATTTGTTGACACATTTATTATTCATGGTCATATACTCATTCTCCCAACACTGTTATAATAGCTACTGTAATGTTTGCAGAGTAACACCAGGTTATTATCAGTCAGTGAATTAATATCTTATGTCTGTGCAATTAACTTTTTCCCTTAGAAGCATTAATTCTGGTATTGAGTCCTTTAACATTATTTATAACCAAGTTGTCTGAAAAACATTACACGGTCATGGCTTTTTGCAAAAGCCTGCAGGGGATTTGTGGATGGTTCATACCTTAAAAGTCATACACTTTGGGGCAACTATTAAGTCGCTCCAGTGGCTATGTTGCTAGATTGAACAACTTTAAAGGATTATGGATTGAGAACACACCAAAGACAGTGGGATGCTTGTGAGCGCTCATACAGTCTGTTTCCAGTCATTCAACCTTCCCCAATTCGACCAGCCCCAAGCACAGCATGTCCACACGAGAGAGAAGATTCTTAAAATAGAGATGGGAGTATATGGAGTATGCATTTGAATTACCCTAAGAGAGTGACAGAGATGGAGAAAGAAAGGAGAGAACAGGGAAGGAGCTGTGTGGTAGTCTTACCCCTCTGGGGGTAAAAACTCTCTGATAACATCCAGGCCACAGAACAAGGACGACTTACTCTAAGGGCAATGCACATAGGTTTGCAGACTGGATGCACTGGCAAAGCTAGCTGCATTTGACTGCTGTATCAGATTACAACAGGGCCTTATTTACTTGCAAACTGAATATTGATAAATTCTAGATTTACATGAACATGTTATTGGCATATTGGCATTGCATTGTGGCTCAGTTAACCTAAAATCTTTATGTGGTAATTATAATTGGTTGTTATTATTGTTTTGGTCACTGCTGACCTCACAACACAATATCACTATCTTGGTAGTGAACTTAACTTGTCTATAGTCACCAAACATCAAACAATCCTTTGCCACAGAGATCACTGGCCAGGTAGGACTGATAGAAATGTATAACATAAAATGTATCATGCACTGTCACATTATGCTAACAGACCTCCAGTTTCAGTAGTAGTAATAAGAGGATTAATGTCATTTTAGCCTCACAATAAAAACCACAAGTGGATGAAGCCCTGGGGAGCTAAAGTGCTGCTTAATCTCCCCAAAGACTCAATTCTGACCTCTAGAACATGAAAAACAATGCCGACACACATTAAATAATTCCATCACTCTCACACTGGGAATTGACGTGCTTTCCTACAGAAAACACAAATTTACAATGAATGGAAATGACTGACCCCTCTAGGATTAGCGAGGTAAAACATGTCTTTTTTTTCAGCTGCAGCGCACTGAGAAACAAGGGCACAATAACATTCCCTATTTGCCCTTCCCAGTTCCATTAATTCCAGCATGTAGCTTTAAAAGAGTCTGACCCAGAATAATCACTGTGTTCAAGAGGAGGTCAGCAGAGATGTCCTGTGCAGCTGAAACCGCCTCAAGTTGGGAGGCTCAAAACAACTGGCTCTCTCTGTAAAACAAAGGCGCTACTGGAGAAGACACCACACATGATCAAAACAAACTTACAAATATTTTTAGTGTTGTATTTCAGAATTTCTCACAGTTTTACTGAAGAATCAAACATAAAGTCCAATCATTAGGAGGATAATCCGACAACAATGAGGGGGGAGTCATCATGGAAAGCTTGCTAAGATAAGATGATAAAAAAAATCAAGCAAAGTTTTTTTAAACTTGAAACTGTGAAATTTTATCCACATGAATGCCAGGACCAAAGGTTTGGCAGCATCGCACTCTGGGGTATTTACTTTAATATTTATCAATATGATCAATGTTATACACTTCCCCTGTCAAGGTGAGATTTTTAAGGGAGATACAAGATAAGAAATTACAGCTGACAATGACATATTCTGACGTTGGGGTATGAAACATGAATGTCTGGCTGCTCTCACGGCACTCGTCCAAGAATAAATAATATTTCAAAGTTGGGAGGCTTACAGAGTTAATCTTACAATCAAAGTTTGCTGATTCAAAGTCAACAGGCTCCGTTGACACAAACTGCAATTTTACCGTGCAGAGCACTGGATTGCTGGACCACCACTGTGTGATCAGAAAATAAGAAAAATAAGCTAATCACTTGAGGCAGCAGTTGACCTGCAAATGCAGCGTTCTCCGAGGTAAAATTACTGTGTTGACAAAGTCCAGTGACTTTAGAAGGCGATTACACCGATTGTGAAATGGTCATCTGACGGCAAGGCAGAAAAATGTTTTACAGCCTGTTTTAAATATAGCCTAAGCCTAATCTAATATTGATTTCTGTAAGTGGGTGGCTAAAATACACGCCTACATCAATACCTTGCTTTATCTCCATATCTGTTTGAGGGCATGCCAACAGTAGGTAATATTCTGACTATGGATAAGTACCTTATACAATCCCACTTCAAGAAAGCAAAGGAAGTTTGGAGTGGAAACAGTTTAGTCAGCTAAGCTTTTATTTTTTCTAAACCCTACAATCAAATTTATAAAATGTTTCCTGTTAGCTGTAAGTTTCCTGAAAATTCCAAATGCTCCAGAAAGACAATTTGACAGGGTTAAAACACATCCTGTGATCATTTTTTTTGGCTCATTTTAGACAGATTAATAAAAGTGCATGAAAGATTTAACATGTTGCTTTGACTTATAACCAGACATACAGTTGGCTTTTTATGTAGAACTTGAATCAAATCCTGCTCTCCCCCAGCAGAAGACCCAGAGCAGACAGGCTCACATCAGCAGCAGGTGGAAGATAAAAGGAAAGGTTGAATGATTACAAAGCCAGTTTCATGTAAAATTATGAACCTTTTTAAATTTTGTTTTGATCCATGTGTGTAATAAAGAGGCTCTCAAACCTTCATATTCCCCACTGATAAAATTAAGCTTCTAATGTTTGAGGCTTTTTTGAATCATTGGTGGAACTGCACTTTTTTACTACTAGTCGTGAGTAAAAAATGAAGGCATAATATTGCCGTATTTTGCGTGGTGAGATTTTATTGATATAAGGACACCAAATATCGATATTTTATTCAATGCAATAAAATACAACAAACAAGAGGCCTCGTCTCATGCATCACGATCCTGAGATAACGTTCGCTGAGAAAACTTGCATTAAGTCAACTCAACGGAAAATCCATCCGACAGTGGACACGCTTAGCTTGATGAAGTTGGACCGACTGCTATCAGCCTCAGAGAGCTTGTTGACAATTTACAAATAATTGTTGTCTAATTTATAAATCCACAGATTGGCAACACATGGACATCAGTATGAATGAGTCTTTGTCAATGAGCAAAACTTACAGGAATCAAATCAACTGGCTGTCACATCGCTGTATTCTGGTTATATTCCTATAGAACAGGAAGGTTGTTGAGCACAAATGTGGTAGTTAAATGTGAATCTCTGTAGATTGCAACAGATATGTGACTTTTGATGGTTTATCACGGTTAACTGGTGTATTATTGGAAAAAGATTGTATGTAAGTTCCAATTATACCCCATTCAGTTGCAAACTGACTCCAACTTAAGGCAACATTTCTGACAGGTTTAAGTGATAGTGTTAGTAGCCTGTCAAACTGGAGTGAAATAATATCAGTTTATTAGTGGATAAAACAGACACTGACCAAGTTTAACTATGAGGACAAAATTTGCAGTTTAGAAAAGCTAATAAATCAAAATGAATGTTATTGCAATACTATATATAGAATATTGGAAAATGTTAAAATTGCTATAATGTGGTATCTTGCCAAGTATTGTGATAATTTTATACCATGGGGTGTCAAGTGATTCTCACTTTTAGTTGCTACCAACTTGACTCTTCACACATTTACAATATATTTGTGCTACCATGATTGTCCATACCTGGATTTTAAAGTAAAATATCTTAACAGACCTGGTATCATAAATAATAACAAATGTTCTGTTTTGGCTATTTTTTGGTAAATAACCATGTCAACTAGTGATTATTGACAAGTGACTACAAATACAGTAGATCATGACTAAAAACAGTTGTTTCCATGTATGTGTATAAGCAAGTCAAAAACAGAAACAGAAATTTGTATTTTAAATAGATATTATAGATACTAGCTTGATAAAGCTTGGACTAAAAGATGTTTAATACGAGGTCTTGGACGTTATGCAAGTTGACACCCATCTGCGCACAGACTGCACAAGTGTCTGTCGTTGCAGCTGTGTAGTGGTCATTGTTTGTAGCTACTTCTGATGAACATATCAACCCAGCATGTCCTAGGCATGTTCAATAGCAGACATAAATAAAAGCTGGCCAAGGAAGTGTCTAGATATGCTTGGGATCCAGAAAGCCCTGCTGTGTACTCTGGCAGTGTGGCAACAAGCAGTCTTCTGTTGAAATAGCTGAAAGGTGGACTGCTGCTGCAAGAATGCCACAAGTTCAGGTTAGAACACCTGATCTCAGTACCTCTGTCCAGTCAGATTTCCACCAAGTTCAGTAAGATCAGAGATGGTGCTTTTATAGCTAGTTTGAGGCATGCCAACAGCCAAGCCTTGGTCAATCTCAGTCAGTCATGGTATGACGGCACTGATGATGATAATATTGTGCATATATTAGTATCAGTACTAGTTTATATTCAGAGACTGCTGGTTAGAAAATGTGGCGGTGTAGAAATGAGTTCATCTGTGTTTGGTAAACAAATCAACAATTTTATAGGGCTGCTCAATTAATCGAATTTTAATCACAATTACGATCTGGGCTTTCAACGATCATTAAAAATGACTGAGCCGATTATTAGCCCCTCCCTCGTGCTTTACTCTCGCGCTGCTCCGTGTGGCAAATCGAGCGCACCTCTCTGCATTTCGAACACGTGTCACAACAATTAAGAGCAGCGGTCCCCAACCTTTTTTGCGCCACGGACCGGTTTATGCCCGACAATATTTTCATGGACCGGCCTTTAAGGTGTCGCGGATAAATACAACAAAATAAAACTAGTACCGGTACCGAAAAAAAGAAAATTTATTCATAGCACACGTGAAAAGACCCAGGAAAACAGAGTAAACAATAAAAACGCTAACAAAATAACACTAAAAACCGATTTAAAAACCCTGAAAACTATACATTTCACCCCTGAGCCTCAACTCTCGCGGCCCGGTACCAAACAACTTACGTACCGGTCCGAGGCCCGGGGGTTGGGGACCGCTGATTAAGAGGACCCGAGGGATGCTCGGAAAGCTAAGCAGAAGTTATTTGGAGAGGAGAGTGACTGCCGTTGGTTGAAAAGAGAGGTAAAAAAAAACTTCAGTGGTGCGGAAACATTATGGGTTCGCGGAGTCAGACGTGGATCAAGTAGACATAGTGTGTAAACTTTGCTACAGTGTCGTAGCTGCACCACAGAGCAACACTGCAAAGTTCACTAAACATAGATGTTTACATTTTTCATTTATTTTTTATATTGCAAACATTTGCACTGTTATCAGTATTGCACACTATTTTATATTATTTTTTGACAATCTTTAAAGTCATTATTCAATACATTGTTATTGTTAAATAAATATCGTCAAATAATCGAGATCTCAATTTCAGTGAAAATAATCGTGATTATCATTTTTGCCATAATCGAGCAGCCCTACAATTTTACAATGGACAAAACTACTCACAGAATATGTTTGGGTTTAAAATTATGATTAAAATGATGTACAGAGAAATCAACTGCAAACAAAGATTAAAAATGTATTTCATGCATGAAAACTTCTATTTTTCAAAACTTGCTTCTATTTTTTACATACTTTACTGTATGTATGCAACTCTTTCTGTGATAAACTGTGTTGTAGTGGTATCACGCTATCAATGATACAATAATATTTCCTAGCACACAGAACAAGGCCAAATTTGTCTGACAGCAAAGGCCATGTGTCAGCCTCCATTGATGTTTAGTAAAGAAGTCACTTCAACCAAACACAGCACTTTGCAAAACATTCAGTTCAATTCAGTTCAATATAATTTTGTTTATACAAAATCACAATAACAGTCAATTAAGACACTTTATATTGTAAGGTGGAGACACTACAATGCAGGAACACCGAAGTGGAAAAAACAAACTTGGCTCACCATTACAAACAAACCATCAAGTACACGTGTGACCCGAGCTTTAACAAATGACTCGATTGGACGACGCCGGAACATCTGCCAGTTGTGTGAAAGGTAAAGGAAAATTACTGATGCGGTTACATGGTGGTAAAACAGGACTTTAAGCAGCTGGTTAAAAAGCTCAACATCCCAGACTCCCGAAGAGTTAAAAGGTAAAGTTTCTTTAGCTATTGTTAAACTAAAGTGATAAGCAGTTATGTTTTACTTTTACATAACATTTCCTTGGCTACTTTTGTGGCTTTCCTGTGTTGCTATATATACTCCTATGTCACTAGTAATGCAATATAAATCTGCTCCTGCTGACAACTGAGGGCACAAGATTCTCACTTTGAATCAGTTAGTGTGTCATAAACGAGCTCATTTGAAAAGAATGGTGGAAAATACACTTCAGTATTTTTTTTCTGTATCATCATAAATATCGTTATCACAAAATTCCTTGAAATATTGTAATATCATTTTGAGAAAATATTGCCCAACCTCTACTGTGTACTGTGAGCAAATAGACTCAAGATCTAGAATATATAAAAGCAGACGTTTTATGTGCATGAATAAATCTGATGCAGACTAAATGTATTCAGACAGGTTTAATTTCAAACTGCTGCTTCATCATCTGTGTGCGTGTGGGGTGGGAAGCAGATGATAGGGCTGCAGACCTTTGGGACATTTAGGTTATAGAACAAAAGTGAGGCTGTTTTTTTGCACAGTGCTCACACGGTGCACAACTCTCAGGGGGACTGAGGGAATATGTGGGAGCTTCACCGCAACAAGGTCCAGAAACACACTTACTCAAATACACTCTGACCACTCTGCTGCCCTTAATACACCTGTCTCTCAGGCTTTCTTTTTCCTCTCACACTTTTTTTCTCCACACAATGGAGAAAACACACGATTCTGGGTGGAATCAAACTAGCTCTGCCTTTTAAAAAAAAGAAAAAACAAAAGAATGAAATCTGCTGTTCTTTATTTATGGTAGAAATAACACCACCTTTGTTCCCCCCAGCTATTTGCTTTCATCCTCCTATCCATTTACATGAAGAGCTGACCTATCGTACAGACTACTCAGTTAATGTGCTTTTGCTACTGATCACACAAAGACTGCTTTCTGGCAATAAGCCTGGTCACTGCTTTTAAATCTGCATCTGTTATTTTAATAAGCACATACTGGTGTGTTGTTCAGCCCACCATGTTAGTCCAGACTCAGTTTCCTTTATAACTGTTTGATGGACTAAGATAAAGGTTTGGATGAATTTGACTTACATCTCATTTAACCATTATTGTAGCTTGCTTATCTGTCAGTTAAATCTACCACATTCTATAAGCAAAATAAGCAGTCTCTATCAATTCAAAAGCTGCCAGCAAATTTGAGCAGAAATTTTGTAACATAAAGCAAATGCAAAGGTTCCAATAACAGTAATATTCTTCTACACTGGTTTGCATGAAATCTACTATTATGAGGGCCTCATTAGTAAAAATGTGAAGCCATTAACAGCTAAAATATTTATGTCATATCACTGCAACTAGCGGTTACTCGTAGCCACAGTATTCTATGAGCCTACCCTGATCTCACCTCAGTACACTGATCACTTAAACCTGACAGGCAGATCAGAGCTAGAGTCGGGGTTACTTTAATACAGCTGATACTATAATATTGCAGGCTTCATCAGTCTGTGAAAGTCTGTGAAAGTGGGCTTTCTTTTATGTTAATGTTGCTCATGACAGATAAGATGGAGAGAGCTACAGTACATGCACGATTGGTCAGTACATGTGTGCTGCATTAAATGATTTTTTTTTCTTACTAAAAAAATGGCAGAAGAATATGTTTCCCAGACAGATAGTTTATAATCTTAATAGTATTTAATGCTATTCCAAAACAACTTTATCAAACTGAGAAACTATGAGCACATGCAGCACACGTTACATGCCCCGTGCATGCCTGCTCTTTAGTGCAAGTGCAAGTATTCAAACTTATTGTGTTTAAAGTAATGCATGCAGTATAGTTACTACAAGAGGTGGGACCTTGTTTTTAACTGCAAATTATGTCCTTAAAATTAAACCATATCAATGTCTGTTTTATCCAATAAGAAAAGGTTATCAAATCCCTTCAGAATTTTTTGTTATGTCATTT
Organism: Maylandia zebra; assembly: GCF_041146795.1. Taxonomy (NCBI): domain Eukaryota; kingdom Metazoa; phylum Chordata; class Actinopteri; order Cichliformes; family Cichlidae; genus Maylandia; species Maylandia zebra. Next base: position 9,990,998 of record NC_135186.1, read on the forward strand.
TCGTTGCAAAATTACTGTCAAGCACACCAAGACTGTCATTTAAACCTGCCATAGATGTTGCCCTAAGACAGAGTCAGACTGCAATCAGTCTGCAACTGAATGCCAATTAAAGGTTGGCAATTACATTCAATCCATTTTTTATTATCCAGCAATTAACTGTAATAAATCATCAAAATTGCATATCTTTCTTTATAGACAGAAATTCACATTTAATTAGTACACCTGTGCTCAGCAGAACAGGATGGTTATCCTGTTCTATATGAATATAACCAGTAAACAACCAACTGACAACCAATTGAGTCGAGTTTCCTTGAGTTGTGTTCCCTGACAAAAACTCATTCAGACCGATGGCAACATGTTGGCATCAGAGAGATGAGACCTTGTGTTCATAGTATTTTTAATTTATTTAAGAAAATATTAATATTTAGTGTATAATACTGAAAAATATGCCAATACTATACTGTGTCATCTTTATAGTTACTAAATCCAATTTAGTAATACTGCCACCACCGCTTTTATGGACACATGACCAGAGTGCAAGGATGAAGTCGACAAGTTCAGGCGCAGTGTCATCGCTGCAAAGAAGTGCATATCTGAAAGAGCCTAATGTGTCTCCAGGGAGATAATGCCTAAATTGACTGGGATCATCTCTTGAAAAAGAAACAAAAATCTGCAGAACAGTGTGTAATCATGCGTACAGCCTGAAAGAAACACCCAGTTGTCATTTAAGAAAATATACGACCATTTAAAAGGCTGAACTTCTCAGAGAAATGAATGTTATTCATGTGAAAAATATGGCAGGCCTGCTTTTCCAGTTCAATAAACACAATAGACTGCTAATGATAATGCAAATTGAAAATGTCAGAAGGTATACAAAATGCTGAAAGGAGTTCTCTGCAGCTTTGATGAATGGTGCTGCATACAGGATATTTGTGAATTATGAGGCTACACAGTTCGTTCCATTATTCCATTTAAAACTCATTTTAACTGGCACCTGGCCCACAGACCCAGACACAATGGAAACATTTTATGGCACTGAACTTTGAGACACTGTTGAAATAGTGCTTTAGATTTTTATCAAATACAAAAGTTAATTATTTTCTAATAGAAAGCAAAGCCTCATTTACTAAAACTGTCTGCAGGATTTAATATGTGCTAATAGGCAACGTGTCTTAGAGAAAGAATGACAGTCAGCATTATCCATTATCAAACACTAACATTCTCACAAAGTAAGGCATGCAAAGCATTAGTATGTCTCTAGAGACATCAGCACCTTTCTTATCCACCATAATTCTCACAGACAGTATTACATTGTGGCAACAGCTCAAAATGGACTATTAGCAAAATGCTCTATTGTTATTTTAATCCATTTCTGCTCACTTTTCATTTTTCCCTTTGCTTGGCACTTTTTTTCCCTCCACTATCTCCCAATGTGCAGAGAACTTTTCAGGGAAAAGACTCCAATGGCCTTTTTATTTCTGAGGGAATATTAGTGGGACGGGAGTTTTTGCATCTTTATACATTTAACTACAAGCGATCCTCATGATGAACATCATGTTTTCCGTTTTTATTTTTCATCCCCCAATGTTACACACATTTAACAGTATTTATGTTTAAGTACCATTTCACTCTTAATAACTGTGGTTTATTTGCTGTCAGAGATTTTCTTATTCTTATTTGTTTCATGCCTGTATTGTATTGTATTGTATTGTATCTTTATTTAGGTAGGTTTGTTTTATTAGATTTTTGCATTTACAGGAAGAGTCATAAATTTTGAACAAAACCTGTTTTTGTAGTTATCGCCCCACACCACACACAAATAATCAAATATAATTGAAGTTCATACTTTCAGCTTTATTTCAGAAAGTTTTACAGCTTCAACATTAACTGGCCAGGAAATTTCATGGCCAGGTCTAGCCTGTGTTCTCTTGTTATTTCATGACAAAACAATCAGAATGTGTGAAGTCGATTCACAGTGTTGGATGTGTATTTTATAGCTTTTCGCTGTCGTTTTAAATATATGCTCCACAAGATGTTAGTCCAAGGGACAGAAGACGTCATGACATTGAAAAACAGAGCACACCTGTCACAGGGACAGCAAAACTTTTAGGAGTGCCAACATTAACAGTCTGATTCATTCGTAAAATATTACAGTGTTTATTTACAACAAGGTGCAAACCTCTGGTTACACTCAAGAACAGGAAGGCCAGGTCAGAAAACAAGAGCCTGTGCAACTTCTAAAAACAAAGAAAAATGGAAGAAACCAAGAAAACTGTTTGCCATAATGATGGGAAGAGAAAACTTTGGAAAAGGAAAGAAACAATTCATGATCCTAAACATACCACGTTATCTGTGAAACATGATGGAGGCAATGTGACAGGATGTGGCTGTACGGCTGCCAGGGGTACCGGGGCGCCACTGTTTATTGATGATGTGACTGTTGACAGAAGTAGCAGGAAGAAATGTGAAGTATATATTCTGTTCAGATTTTCGAATGCTTCAAAATTGATTAGATGGTACATAACAGTGCAAATGAAGTTTGTCGAGATAAAGAAAATTAGGACTCTTCAATGGCCAAGTCAGTCAAAGAATCCAAGTAATAAATACAGTCGTTATATGTAAAAATCAGATTAGTTTTTCCAATTAATTTATAGCCTCTTTTTAACTTCAATCACATCTTGATTGTTTGATAGAAAATCCCTTGGTACAGAATTACAGAAATGGTCTAATTTACAAACAAATTATGGCTCTAAATGTATAAAATTAGTATTTCTAATGTATTATAGTTAAAATATTCCACATATAAATGTTACAAATTAATATGTGGAATAAAAATCAACACCCACAATAACAGTTGTATTATTTAGTCATTTATTTTGAAGACATAAGTGCAGAAACATGGAAGAAGAGCATCACGTTTTTCATATAAATGTGATTAGATGTGACTGGAGAGGGTGGGTACAATTTTATGTTGCACTTGATTTTTACAGCACTAGCTACCTGCTGTAGCGCTAATCACTAATTGTGTGGTGGAACAGACAGAACAGCAAGACTGCGTATGTGCACACAGGAGGAGAGAAGGCAGAGACAGAGAGACACTGGGAAGTGGAATATGGAAGTAAAATGTATCTATAACAGAAGGGGAGAATTGATTTACAGTTGGATTCATATGATAGCTTAGCCTACCTTAATTAGTTGACCTGTGTATTTATGTACTGCACTTTTTCTAACCCTCCCGTTCAGCTTTACACCACATACTTAAACTGACAATCAGACCATGGTTGTTGGTCGTTGTTTGCATTTCAATTGCAGAAGCATTTGCATTTCATCCAGAAGACCTGAGGGGGTTCATCCTCTGTCCACTTAAAGGAAGAGCCGTGATACCCTGAGTCTGTATTTGCAGCCTGTTGAATATGCAATCACGCCTTTGTTGGAAAGTGAAAAGGGCTGTGTGCTCAAGCTCTCAGCTCTCAGACTAAGTGATGGGGCAAATATAACCCAGCATGTATACACACACTCGCACTCACACACACTAACATACCTACATGGAAATGGCTCTGTATTGGCAAGCACAATTGCCAAGATACACAGGAACCAAATCGCTTATTCCCACTACGTTGTGTTTCTAATTTGTTGACTGTGGTGGCTAAATCCTCCTCAATGCCACTCTAACCAAGTAACATGCCTCTAGTATCAAATGAATGTGATTAGCTTTGAGACTTGCCAGATGTTTACAATCCCCGCTGACATATCCCACTGATCAGCAATAAAAGAAAAAAGGCATATCACTCAAGTTGTCTGCTTTGATGCAGGTTATACAAACAATTTCCCTTCCACAGTGGCCCGGCTTTCATCTTGACTCTGAGGAAACTAAATGTTTTGTCCTTTTTCCAAATTACCAGAAATACAGAGCGACCCTCCTTAGTTACTGATAGTGAACATACAGTACCTTTCCATGTTATCTGTAATACATGAGAGCTTTGTTCCAGAATATCTTGAACATCAAATTGAAAGGTCAGAAACATTGGTAGGAAGATACTGATCATCTGTGTAGAAACATGAACTTCTCTTATGACCTTTTACTTTGGATGATGCCCGAATGCCTCAGTGCATCCCTTATTTCCCCACTCTACTTCTAAAATAAATCCTAGCTCTTCTCATCATAAATCAAAATGTACTGTTTATGATTATCTCTAGATGCTTGCTGTGTTTATATTTATTTATTTAGCTATTTTATTTTTAGGGATCTCAGCGGCATGTGCTTGCATTGCTCGTAAAAATGCAGGCTCCAAGGTGTAGGAGTTAAGCTGTCCTCAGTAGATATCCAGTATTAGGGAGATAAATACCACAGTTGGCTTTCCAAAGAGTTCCAGAGATTTATGGATTGCCGCGGTGCAGCAGGCCTCTGGGAGGCAAATATTGTATGAAATCCTCCAAATGTTTTGGTAGTGTGCAACGCGCACACACACACACACACACACACACACACACACACACACACAAACAGATATGCACACAAATAAGACTCCATCCATGCCTGAAAGGCTGAGCTGCAGCAGCTGCTACTATGGCCGTACACTCAAAAAAATGAATGAGGTGGATTGTTCAGTGTATATTAATTATTTATTTTCATTTTACTTAAAATATATGTTTTTGTTAAGTTAACATATGTTTTTCTAATCAAGTCTACGTAATTGTGTCTATTATTCAACGTACATAATACTAATGTGTTACTTGATCGCATAACATTTAAGTTAAGTCAATTAGGATCGATATACCTTGTATATCCACAAGGTGGCAGTAATGCAAAAACAGTTGTAATGAAACCGCGCAGAACAAGAAGGTTTCACGGCTTGTGCCTGCTCATGCGCAAGACTTCAAATTTAACTGAAAAAGGCTGTTTTGGCGCCAAGCTACTGTTTCTTTGAGAGGTAAGACCACTTTTTTTCTTTGACTATGTTGTGTAGTATCTATATGTCCAGCATGGTTATATTTTGCGTTTGTCTTACAAGACATGTTATATCGTTTGCGTGCGCTTGTTTTACATTAGTTTTACTGGGTCCTGGACATGCTTATTTTGTGGACTGTGTAAGAAACATTTTTATTGTTTTTTGTTTTATTAAGGGATTAGCTACAGGGGTTCATGGGGTTATTCTTTCAAGGGGTTATTTTTCCATTTGCTTTCTTGGGATTCACTGAGTGAATGGGTCAAATGCAGAGAAAAACAAGTAATTTCCCCATGGGGATCAATAAAGTATCCATTATTATTATTATTCCTTTTCTGTAATCCGAGAGTCGGAAATATCGAATAGGATAGCAAGGATAGCATAAAGTGACATTTAAAATCCAAAAAGTCAAGGGCGAAAGCCACTGTGACACCATTGTTCTGCTCTATCAGTAATCTGTATTATGTAAAAATGGTCTGTAAATACAGCATGTTTCCTAGCGGAGTTATACATATCAATGTAGTTATAAATTACAGTTTGTGAAAGTACACACTTAATTTTTTTTAATAAAATTATTCAAGACATATGAGTGGACAGACAATGGAGGTCGACAGACCTGGTAATAATTGCTTCTATAGAAAGTTAGCACATGGCAGTGTCAATCTCTTGCTTTTCTTCTGAGTAGTATTTTATTTAGTTGTAATTCAAACAATAATTTGCTTCTTGAAATTAAGTAATGAATTTCTTGTTTTACTTTATAAATCTCAGATCCTGCCTTTACCTGCTCCCTCCTATACTGATGTGGTGTATGTGGTATTGCTGAGCTTGTATGTGGTATGTGAACTGTTATACTTTTAAAAACAAAACTGTTTTATAAGTTAAGTTTTCTTTTGTGACCCATCCCATGCCCCTGTTATTTCTTCTCCACATCTGAACCATGGTAAAGGTTGCAGTTCAAGGGCCTGAGGCATGAAATTCTTTTCAGATCAGTAGTGATCAATATTTTTTGGAACTTGATAAATAACAATAAAAGCTGTAATGGCTCCATTAGCATTTTGTGTAAATGTTTGTGTTAAAATTATAGCTTTAATGAGGTCTTACTACATTAGTTTTAGTTTGTATATGTGTACATATAGTATGTATATTTACAGTACAGTATGTTGTGTTTGTTGACATATTTTCAGGTGGAAGCAGAATATGTGAGGATTACTACTGCTGCACATGTTCCAAGGCTTTTTACACAACTTGACCAATACACTGACCAGCTCATAAAAGTCTTCAAGAAAAAAGGAGGCGTTGCAGGGAAGAAAATTAGACAAACTTTGGCCCCAGCCACACAGGTGCGTTATTCTGTTGGTAGCAAAATATTATAGCTAATAAGATCATTTTCAAATTTAAACAGCTAGTGTATGGTAGCTGCACAGTGCACTTACATTTATATTAAGCAAGACAAAGTTTGGTACTCAAAACGTTGGAAAATTTAAATTACCTAAACATATGTAAAATCTGATCCCTTGATTTAGGTTAAACCAGAAGTGAATGTTTTTATGTTATGTTTTGAATGCAAAAAAGATGATGTATTAGTTTGTCTTTACCTCCATTATGGACATATATAATGTGGTGGAAACCCTGCCCAACAGGTTAACTATTCATGTCCATGCGATGATTAGTTGGTCTTGTGTACATGTCTATCTGTGCAGTGGATATGTCATTCATTTTGCGTATAATGTGAGTTTCTGTCATCCTAAAGTATATCTGTTTTCTCTTCCTGTATCTCTGCCACTCTCTACAGAAGGAAAGTATTGAAAAGGGGAGGGAGTGTGTCCTCAGGGCACTACCTTTTTACCTGAATGAAGACCCAAGCATCCTCTTCAAAGAATAATTGGTTGGTAATTTTAGTTTAGTTTTTTATCTGTATTAAACCAAATTTTGAATAACTAATGTTGTTGCATGTTGTTGTTGTTGTAATTTGCATGGAACCTGTTTAAATGTTTTGGGAAATCTTCTTGTATACCCAAACTATTTATATTTATCGTTGAATCTGTAGTCTGAAATAGTGGCACACTGGGGTGCATGTTCCTAATATTGTGTTTACGTCATTAAAGGGTAGCTTTGGCCCTTTTTCTTTCTTTTTTTAAAACTGGATGCCATTTTTCTATGTTTTTGTGTCTAAGCTACAGCTGTTCAGAGGGAGCTGGAACAAATTACCCTTGCTATCTTTACCATCGAAAGAGCTGATGCCAGCACTCCTCCAGCCGATGTGGGTATAACCATCTAGTGTGTCCTGCATGACCTGGAAGACCTGGCCTCTGCATGTGCACTCTTAATGGGTGGGATATATGCACTGAATCTCAGTTAACCTCAAGACTGAAAGCTTTCTTTGAAGTACTTCAGAAGCTCTTCCTTCATCTGTATGTCAGCATACTCTTGACCAAGGTACAGTTGCTCAAGAATACACTGAATGAATAAGCCAACCTTTAATTTGGATGATGAATGTTCTGTCAGATGGACAGAAGTTTTTCGGAGGCTGAATGGGAATAAAATGGTAATTTGTAAATGACAGATAACGGGAAAATTACATTTAAGAGAAATTTAGAACATTTTGAAAAGTTTGTAAACTACTACAATTTGAGAGATTTTACTGTTGTGGGGGGCTAGTAAGAGACAATCAAAAGTATTGAGATTTAAAGGATTTAATTGAGAGATGATACTGCACCAGAAATGTTGAAGGGTGGTGTGTATATTAGCGTTCAAGGCATATTGTTATGAGGTGGAAATATGTTCATATTCAGTTTGTGTTACATTGTGTGCATTGTAAAGGTAATTGCAATACATACTAAAAATAAGGGTAAGTTAGGAGGTTGATCTGATATCCTCGTGTTGGTGTTGTTCCCAGATCATCATACTAAATGTTGTTCCAGGATCAACATTGCAAGTGACCAATCAGAATGTTGTGACGTCATACTTTTGCGACTTCGGGAAAAACCGGCGTAAAACAAAAAACTGTACTTAAGCTGCGTGAAACCGCCTCTGTCCGCCGATCAACTGACCCTAACCCTAACCGTAACCCTTTAATAAACAGTAAGCAGAATTGATATTGTCCTTGCAACATTGGAATTTCATAAATGCACGAATGGCTTGGCGCGCAAAAGAATAACGTCACAACAATGTGACAACATTTTCATGATGGTCTGGGAACAACACCAACACGAGGATATCAGATCATCCAAGTTGGGAATGCAGGATGAATGTATATTTTGTGGACTTTTAAAGACGAACAATTGTTTCCATGTTAAAATGTTTACATCTGAAGTTTTTTGCCCAAACACTAGTAAAATAAATGTTGACAGTGGCAAGTGTTAAATGGTTACTGCTGTGCTGTTGCAAAAAAACTGAACGCTGACAAGCTGTTTTATTGTTAGACCATAATGTTGGCATGTTTTGTTAAAGTTTTATTTGGGATGGTGATGTAATTTTCTTTGATTGCTAATATCAGTGGACTATTTATTATTATTATTATTATTATTATTATTATTATGATTATTATTATTATTATTGTTGTTGTTGTTGTTGTTGTTGTTACATAAATTTTTTTTAAATTGTGGCTGTTGAGGTGGACACTTCACTTTGCATTGTTAAAGGAAAGCACTTCATTGGCATTGTGTTACTGGACTGACCCTAAGCAATCATTGCAAATAGCAACTTTGCTATCCATTTTAGACACTAAAAGAAAAAAACACTCACAGACCTTACTAGCATCACATGTGCATAACTCAAGTGTCATCTTATCAATGTGTTATGTGATCTTCAATGCGTTTTTTTTTCTCTCTTCTATTTCTGGTAGATACAGACATTTAATTTAAAGTCTTGATGTTGCATCTGTCTACATACTGTTAATTACTAACCCTAATGAGCTGTTGTGTTTTATTTTGGACTGGGTTTACACAAATGCTCACTGAATGTGTTGGCAATAAAAGAAATTTTAAAAAATAAGTTGGATGTACTTAATTCATTTGTGTGGAACCTGTTGACAAAATAGATTTATGTAAAACTAATTAATAAAGCACAAGGTGGCTGAAAATATAATATTTGAATTAATCTAACTTAAATTTAACATTTTACTGCCACAAATAAGAAATGTGTTGAAGTAACTAATCTAAACTATCTAACCTGAAAATATATCATCTTTGTTCATACAACATAACTTGATTTAGTTAGTCTTAAATATGTCTTGTTAATCTTAAGTAGTTTTTTTAAATTAGATGAACTAAAGATTTTTGCTTTAAACTAACATAATTCAATTTCGTGGAACCTGTTGACAAAATAATTTTAATTAAAGTCAACGTTTCATTTTTTTGAGTGTAGTGTAAGAAACATTGCTGCATTGCTGAGGTCAGAACATAATTCATCGAGGAAAACAAACAAAAGAGAAAATGGGTGGGGCAGAGTGTGTATATATGTGTATATGGGGGGTCTAAGGCGCAACAGCAAGAGTGTTGCATCATCCCATTAATTACTCCCACTGCAGTAGAGTGTACATGACCCACATGCTCAGAAAGATAAGCAGGGCTGTAAAGAAACATGGTGGAAAAAGGAAATAACAGGACAATGCTTCGGTCATATCAGCCCTTTACTGTCTTTAAGTCTTGTTTGTCTCTTGTGACAAACTTGACAGCAAATACCACTAAGTAGCTAAACACAAAATAAAGCAGGTGGCAGTTTGGGGTTTTGGTGGAGGAGGAGGAGTAGAAAATGGCCCTCTGAGAGGCACCCCAGTGCCTGGAGAAGGCCAGTTAGTGGGAAGGGCCATGACGGATAAGTCTGATCCTTTGTAGAGGCAGTATTGATCCAGCAAAAGCTCACTACATGAATCAAGTATGAGTTCTGTGCTGTTAGTTCCTTTACTTTGTGGATGGTTGTGCTCCAGTGCGATAGAAACACGCACACTTTTTTCATGTAGCACAAAGCGGACAAGCCGGTGATTAAACACAATCAGGCTGAAGGTTGCTGCCAATAAAGTTAGAACACGGACTATAAATTCATGAGATCTGAATATGGAGGTTTTATTCTGAGGTTTACTGTCATTTGGCGGTCTACAGCCGGTTCCACAAAGCAAAACACTTATTCTGATTGCTATTGATTTTTTTTTTTTTTTTTTTTGATCACCAGCGCATAAATTCAAGTATTTTAAGTGTTCGGTTTTCAAAAAAAAAAAGAAAGAAAAAACTTAATGAGCTAAACTCCAGGCTTCTCATTTCAAGCTTCCGATATGCACTCATGTGTTGCAGTAAGAAATTAAAGCACAGTAGCAGTTACGGTCCCATTCTGCCTTTGACTCCTCTCTGCTAATTGCTATGCCAGTCACTGACAGGTCGTTCATGTTTCACCCACGTCTTCAACAACAGCTAGCCTTTCTCTTGTTCTCTTTCTTTCTCAGAGGTATTTCCAGAAGGTTTAGATGGACAGCGTCCATGCCTTTTTTGTCTTTTATGTCATTAGAAAGGGACAACCTGTACCGGTCCTTCTGGATCTAACAGATTCCTGCTGAGCACAGGGTGCTAATGACACACATGCAGACACACTCTCACATACACACAGACACACACGCCTCCAGAGGATAGGATCTCCAAGAAGCAACACAGCCTATTTCACTGCAAATTAGGTTAATCACGCTCCAGAGAGGCCCAGTTAATAACCCTCATAGAGGCTATTAAGATGGCACCTAAATCATAGGAATATCTGAATATCTGATGGCCCCTAACACAGTAATGCCATGTTTAGCCCTGGAGTTCTTAGTAGGGCTCGCTAAGAGAACCACGGCTTGTCATATAACCAGCTGCAGACTGATGATGCTGTGCAACTTTTTCTCATTGGGGAAGAAAAAAACACCTCACTGCAAACTGTAATACATGAGGAACCCTTCTCATTAAGCCAGTGATATTAATCAGAATTAGACTATTATAACAGTTTTCTTTTTCACACAGGAGTAACTCGCAAAATACCAAAGAAATTATCACCAGGTGTAGCAATATTAGGCAGCTCACAGCTCATTAAAACCACTCTCTTTTCTTTTTTAGTGCATATCTGAATCACTACTGTCAAATTCACTCGATGTATCACTCTTGATCACTCAATGTATCCCTATTGAGCAGAAAAGGCTAAACATACAAAGACACAGCCATCTATGCTTTACAATCCTCTGCCAGGCAAGTGAAACAAGACAAATAAAGCCTTCGTAAAAGGCAACTGGTGTCTCAGTCAGCAACGCTTTTTACTGCCGCAGTGTGCCGAGGCTTGATAGCATCTCCGGTGCCTCAGCTGTACAAGAGCTCGCCATGGGGGACCTGAAACTGTGTGACATCCATGAAAGGCTCAGCCCAGAGATCCCGAGTGTGTGAGAGCCGAATCCCCGCTGGTTAACCCTCGAGTCAGATGCTCTCTGGTTCAAGCTCGTTATAACGCTGCAAATTACCAGCATTTAGCTTTGACTGGAAGATTTCACACATCACAGACAGTGAAGCATGTCGCAGGTCATGAGCGTTCATTGTTATCCATTTACGAGAAAAACTGAATGCACACCAACAAACAGCTGGTTTACAATTTGGGATGGCTACTTTAATAAGAACCCAATTACAATTCGTTCCCATGTTATCATCACATCTTTACAGTCTTTTTAGTAAGTCTATAAATAATAGTGATAATCACTAAAGCCCAGCCTTAGCCCACAGGCTGTCTTAATGAGACGGTTTGCCCAGAACGATGAGTAACTACTGTAGTCATCTCTAGAAGCCTTGTTTTTTAAAATTGTATCTGTAACTCTCCATCAGCCCTTTTTTTTCTCCTGGTCTACTGAAGCCAGTGCGGTTGCATTTACGCCCACATATTTACTTTCTGTAGGTGGTTTGTTCTTTGTCTCTTCCAACAGGTACAGTGGCTTTCTCTGTACACATTCAGTTCATCCATCCTTTTTTTTTTTTCAAACAAAGGAAAGTAAATATTTTCACCACCCATACTGCAGGGAAGGAAATCACTCCAGTAAAAGCCCCGCCACCAACTGCTGCCATCAATGTCTGATAATCAGCGACAGCATTGCAAAACTTTAGACTGTGGCGGGGTTTCTCGTGCACAGAGTAACCGTGGGCACCTCATGAAGATGCTTCGGCTACAGCTACTGAACTACCGAGAGCATTTTAATATTCTTTAACGAGTTTTGATAATTGGGGTTTAACTTAAAGGAAAATGGACAGATCTCTGTCACATAAACAACTTTATTGCCTTTAATGCATGTGCACAGATTCCTGTGTTCACAATAACTTCTGCGCCCTGAAAAGGCCCAAGCCAGTAAAAATACCTGACTACAAAACAGGGTACATTACTGCTAATAACAAGCGACTTCAGTCCATAACAGCGGCTGCAGATCGTCCAATGTCCCATTTGGACATTCCAGTTTGTGTGAGCAAGTGACAAGGAAATTCCCGATGATGGAAATTGGTTTCTCTGTGCCCCTTGCCGATCCATCTAAAGGCATGGCATTTCATTTCATCATCTCGCACAACTGCACTGTCTAAGACGTGCATTGCCATTACCCTGCGAGGTCAGCCCTAAAGATGTACAGCGTGTGTCATGCATAACAAATGTACGGCTGCAACTGGGCAGGAATATGAGCTGCCGGTGGGAATGGGATCCAGCAGGTGGCAAGAAAACAGACTTGGTCTCATTTTGCAGTGTGTCATTACCTATAAACCCACTTTGGGGCAAATGAATGATCTCACTTAGGGCTTTTGTTTGGACTTCCTCACTCATCAGTTGAAGTCTGAAGCCTACTTTCTATATCTTCACTTTAGGGATGTAGTTCTATCATATCTATCATTTAAAAAAAACTATTTCTCAGGCAAAAAGACTTTAATGTAGCCTAAAAAGATAAGGGATGTGTTGTTCAGTGTGATCAAGCTGACCCCTGCGCACAGATATTTTGTATGCCATCCTCTCCTTGTGCTTGGATACGCACTCATCAGAACACCAAGTGCTTTAATATTTTGGGGGCAAAGCTTCTCAGTTTTATTTATTTCATCATTTTACCTTCACTTTATGCCAACGAATTGCACGTGGAGCTCACCTGGACGCGTTTATTCTCACAAGTGGGGAGGAATTGACAGACCTAACCTTGAGACTGTGCACGCGCACGCGCGCGTGTGTCTACACACGTGTCGCTTTGAGCACGCGTCTGTTATCTGCGAATGTATGTGCGTCGCTTGCGCCGTACTGTTGGCGACCCCCAGCGTACAGGATGTGAAATTTTCCAATTATTTTCTTCCTTAAAATTTTTTTTAAAAATCACACAACATATCTATAGAAAGCCTGTACCCGGATATTCTTTATTACCAACGCTAAAGCAGCTAATATGTGTATAACTCTAACACAGCGGCAGCCACAGCCTCGCGCTTTTCACAGTCCAATTGATCTATGTTATTCGTTCATCAATTCCAGCAGACTCTAATAACTTGCAGTGGCGTAGATTTAAAAGAAAAAATTGAGACACGCTGTTGAAGAGAAATTACAATGCACAATCACAGTCTACATTTCCCCCCTTAATCATTCAAGAATTTAAGTACAAAGTAATTACTGAACAAAATAATTTGTGCCTTACCTGCGCGCGACACTCCGTTTTATCCACATTTTTTTCTCTCTCTCTCTCGACTGTCGAAAACCGACTCAGTCCTCCAGGTATCCTCCCATTTGGATGGGTTTTTCCACCAAAGTCGGCAATTGCTGATGAGAAGAAAGCACTCAAGTTACGGACCTTACTCCAGCTGTCAACGCAAACATCATTTAAGCCATATCCTTCTACGTTGCGCACATCAAATTCCTCCCAAAAAAAAGGACAGTGGGGGGGGGGGGGAGGAGGAAAAAAACACTGCCGAAAAAAACAAACAAAAAAAATTCCACTAAAAATACTAGAACAATTGTCGGGTCTCTTTGAAGTTGTCCGTCAGTTCTTCTGTTGGCGATGATTTGCTCTCCCTGCTCACCAGCCGAGAGGAGAGAGAGGGGGTAGGCGCGTGCAGGCGGACAGGTGAGCGGGAAACCGAAAGAGGTACCCTCAAACTTTGCCTTCACGCAAATCGTTCATTTTTCAGTCGCCCCAGCAGAAAAGGCAAAGATGCAAGATGCCGAGAGCCGAAATCGGGGCATGCAGTTGGCATCCTCATTGCTGAAATGACGCCGTCACTTCTCCTACATTGCTGAACGGCAGATGAACGTCCAAAAAAGAAAATTGGAAAAAAAAATGGGGGGCGGAAAATGAGAATGTTCAGTTCTCTGAAGCAGGGAGGATTCAAGTCACCAGAGGCAGGGGATCTTCATTATCTGTTGACATCTCTGTGGAGGGGGGTGGTTGAGAGGTTAGATAAAGTAAAATAAATGAAAGTAAAATGAAATAAGGTGCAACTGAAAAGAAAAAGGAAGAGGGGAAGCGGCGGAGGAAAATCCTGGAGGCTGAGGGTTGTTTCAGAGGAGTTGGAGAGAGTGGCTGTGAGGGCTTGTCATTACAGCGGAGAGGAGACCGGCACGTCTCCTCCTGCTGCTCCTCTTCTCTCAGACTGACGAACGATCTGCCTGCTGAGCCCCACGCTGCCGTGACGTCACTTTAAAGCCAAATATGTCATGTGCTGGAGTGTCTCACGTCATATGGGTGCACATTCATGACTGCAAGACTGGGTATGACAAATCCAGCAGAGTACAGAAGTGTGCAGAGCTGCACACTATGGTTGGAAGACCATATAACAGTGAGACCATTACGTATCTGCACTTTTGTAGCCAGCTAAGGGAATTGCCAAATAACCTTGTAGCCTGTAAGATAGCATATCATAAAATAATTTATATTTTATATGATATGAGACACATAAAATAGAAACGACCCAGTTCATTTAGCCTGGGTGTTGCTATGTTCTGCCAGGCAGATCGACAACACTGCTCAATATCAGCTTGCTCACAAACTGCTTGTTATTCTTGTTATTTCTTTTTTTAAGCCATAGACTGTATATAAAAGATGGACACAACAAGGACATCAATAAGCATAAATGCGTCTGGCTGCAAAAGGAGGTTGTCAAAATCATCCTCTCTCCTCTAATCTTCCTCCTATACTACTGATCAGAATTTAATCAAACTTACACAATGATTATCTAATGAGTAGCCATCTGAATTGTCAAGGTCAAAATCATATTTATTGTTTTATGGGCAATTTTACAAGACTTGCTACTCCCTTCAGAATAGATTTTACTCTGAAAAGAGATTTTATTGAAACTTATACACGATGATTGCCTAATGGGTCTTCACCCCAACTGTGTTCGTGTTCAACGTCGCATTTGTTGTTTTTTTATAGCAATAACCTGTGAATTGTGATGGAGCGGGATTGCTGATTTAATCACATATACTCTTCAGCATCTGGTTTCAAAAAGCTGAAATAGATGGCATCACAGTAACTAGATACATTTTTTATATACAGTCTTTCGTTGAAGCCGCAAAACTTGTTGTTCAGTTTAGATAAGAAGTTGTTTTTTTCTTATTTGCTTTATAAATTTTTGAAGCAATATTTTTGGATTAAAAAATCTCTGGGAAATAAATAAAAATGATTAATAAATATGTAGCCAATCAATGACACAGTCTACTACAGCACATGTAAGGTATAATACAACAATACATTGACCTGTGGCTGAAGACATTTTATGCATGTCTAACACAGTGTGATAATAAATTAGCCAAGGTAATATTGGCCTATATGATACATACTGCAATTGTATTACAGGGTCTATTGCTGAACTGGCTCTAGACTCTGCGAATGCTCTAATGATCCAGTCCAACCACAAAGGAGTGCCCGGAAAATTAAAAAGAGTCCCTTTTTTTGTTCAAAAGTCCAATTCTGAAGCAACAGCCCAATATGAAACATTAACATTTTAACCAGAGGCACGGACAAGCCCATTTGTGAAGTAATCAAAAAATGGAAAATTGAAGTTACTCTGTAACACGTGAGTAGAGTTACAGTTAAGTCTGTAACACTTTAACTGTTTTAAAAGGCTCAAAAGAGACAGAAAAAAGACACATTTCTGTATTCTGTTAGATCAGTTTGTCATTAGAAATGTGGGATCTCAACCATCATTCAATGTAATCAAATTGATTATCATGTGTTTTTCACCTGTGATTGATGTTGTCAGTGCTTTTCACACTCCCTGCCCCACAAGTCAAAAAGGTCCATAGTGTACAATACACAGTATAAACAGAGATAGCTACAATGAGATGTCAGATATCAGGAAGTGCTCTGAACATCAGGATCAATCACATCACCTGAGCTTTGGAATAGCTCCACAATCTGAGGTTAAATGTTCTTTCCTTGTAACATTTGCTAGCTGAGTGCTGAAGCTAAAGCGACAGGTATTCTCTAGTGAGGGGCTTATATCTACCATCGTTCCCATATGACACGAATGCAGCATTAAACTGTCAACCTGGGGGCTTTTTGCACACCTGTACTACAAGATATCAGCGGTAGGCAAAATCCAATTTCATTAGAATCATTGTGCTCATGTGACCGCACAGCGAGATAGGTGAAAATATTACCCATGACAAGACCAGCTCTTGCGTGAGAGAAAGAGGGGATGTGCCGGCCTTTCTTGTACACCTCGGGGTCAACGTGTCAAACTGGTGAACGCATCACACCTGTTTTTTAGCCTTTGCAGCCGCTCTAGAATTTCCTGGAAAAGAAGAAAAAAGCATGTATAGCCATTGTATTTACTGAATTTAAATTTGCTTTTCACTCCAATTCTCAGTGTCTAAACCCGAGGCCGACTTTGCCTCTGGCGTGCCTGTCTGGGGTTGCCTTGATCAGCATCTAGTCATGAAGAAAGTCACTCATCTCCCAATCAGAACTGCAGCTGTTTCAGAACAGTGACTGCTCTATACGCGAAGATGCGACTTTCCTCCCCCACTAATTGTTGCTATAAAGCACACTTCTGTCAAATACCCTCATTACTCCATTACTGTGTATACGTACGTACTGATCCAAGTGGGTATCTCTGTCTGAGGAAGCGGTCCGTGGCTCCGCAGCAGATGGAAGCTGTCATCACTCTTTTTCTCTCTGTCACTTCCTCCATCTCATCCCTTCTCATTCACACTCCATATCCCACACTCGCTGTTTCTGCATGCCGTCTTCCTCCCTTTCCCGTTTGTGTGCGCACTCGCACGTGCCTTTGCCTTTGTTACTTCATGCGAGCAGCATATGTGCAGTAAAGTGTTAACGGGCTTATTTTGCCTCCGAGATAAGAGTCACAGGTTGTCATATATAAGGCTGCGGGTGGCTTGGGCTCACATGGACCTAAACGCAGCATACTAAACATCTGTTGTGTAAGCCATTAACACCCCGCCAAGAGAGTGCGAATTAAAAGGAAGAGGGATTTGGGTATTGCTGTGTGTCTGCTAAGCTGGACTGAGTCACTCTGAACAGCAGTTGTGGGTACAGTTAAGTGTGCAAGGGTGAAATTGATGCTGCAGAAGTTTAAAGCTGTGGTGTTGCTGGGGGTACACGGAGAGAACATACAGTCTCTCCCTGAGGAAGAGGCCATTTATATCTCTTGTGTCTTCTCTCTCCTGTGCCCCCCCATACCTTTCTGCGGGTATTTCCGACTCATGTCTCTGATCTGTTACTGGCCTCAGCAACCTGGTGAGTATTTGTTGTTTGTTGCTTCTCAGTGCTCTTCTTTGCGCTCTTCACTCTTCCCTCACCCCAACCGGTTGAGGCAGATGGCCGCCCTCCCCGAGTCTGATTCTGCCTGAGGTTTCTTCCTGTTAAAAGGGAGTTGTTGTTTTTTTTACTCCCTACTGCTGCCAAGTCCTTGCTCAAAGGGAATTGTTTGGTTTCTCTCTATAATATTGTGAAGGCTTGTCCTTACTGTGCAAAGCGCCTTGAGACGACTTGAGCCAGATCTGTTGTGATTTGGTGCTATACAAATAAAACTGAATTGAACTGCCCAAGGCTTTAATCTAAAGTGAAATCTTAAGAGGTTTATACAAACGGCCACAAGCACAGATGTTTAAGAGAATACGAAAAGAGCTTGTAAGCACACAGATGGATTTGGTTTTCCAGTGAACGATAATAATTATGTACAGTTTATTTATAATGTATTAGTTAACTCACTCTGTCTTTAATAGAAGTTTCCTGTGACTGGAAGCAGAAGCGGAAAGCGCACAGAGGCTCACAAAGTGAAGTAGACCTATTGTGCTGTCTCCGTATTTTTATTCTTGGACTCCACTGGAATAATTTTACATGACTCATAGTTCAAACTAATCCTCATTTATCTTACGCCGGGTGCTCAGTTAATACCCTGTCTGAAACAAGTGTCTCAATTTAAAGCTACAGTCTCTGTAGGCTTTCTTCTGATTGGTTGCCCCTCACTTGTTTTTTCACAAACTGAATCTGGTGCTGCAGGGGACGGCGTCCTCTACTTTCCAAACTGTAAACTTACTAAAAGAAAAAAACAAATCCAAGTATGAAGCAGAGCTCACAAACATCAGTTTACAAAGATTAAAGCAAGACAACCGTCTTCGGTAAACGTTACACTTATTTCACTTATTTCACTTATTTCTCACAATGAGCTTTTCAAAAATGAGTTGTATGAAACTGTGTCTGTATACAGGATTTAAATATACTATTAAAGGATGCACATGCAGGGAAATGTGATGAAACTCCTTCTGCTATGAGGAAACATGAAATAGTGAGTAAAATGCTATTCGGCTCTGGCTAAAAGACTCTGTTCCACAAGTTAGTCAAATTAAAAGCTTAACTATATTGTAAGTGTGCACACTTTTCTTCCTTCCTTAAACAGGGAAATATTCATCATTCAGTCATCATTAGTCATTTTGGTTTGATTATCAGTACAAAGCAAACATTTCAGCGATATGTTAATTACAGCTCGTATCTCTGATGCTCCACCACTGCCCCTTAAATCAGGAAGTCAAATAACTTTAACTCTCCCTCACAAATCGAAACCCCTATCCAGAGTCCCAAAACCTGCTGAGTAATCTGTTTCAGAGCTTGACCACATGGAGCAAATCCCCTCTCATCAGCATGAGTTATTGTGAGTGACTGTCAGCCAGTAAACTTTACTAGTTTTTGTTGCTTACCGTCTTGACTTTTTTGTTTCCGTTCTCTTTTTTGAGCTACAGATGGGAAAGGTAGACAAGACATTTTTTTATTTAATTAGCTGCTCTTCAATGTTTGCATTTATTAGAGTTATTGTTGGAAGCACTAAGGAAAAAAGAAAGAGTTTCCAAGTTGCTTTAACATTACTGCATTATGTTATTTCAGTGTAAACATATAGAGATTTTTGGTCCTGTTTTTATATAACTTTGCTTGATCTGACCTGGTGTCACAGTCCCTGAAAATTCATCACAGCACTTGCTCTGAGTGATGCTGGAAAGATCCTCCTGACCCTTTCATGTAGTTACCACTGCAATACATCTTCAGTTGCATACACCAGCCACACTGGGTGTTCGAGCCTTTGATTACATGACATCCTCGGGCAAGGCAGGTCCGCCACGTGCTTATGTCGGTGACAGTGTCAAGTTCCTTAATTGCCTTCTGATGGGTCTGTCCTCTGATGTGGACTTCCTTCAGCAGTCTTCTAGTTAGCCTCTCCAGCTAACGTCCACTGGCCACACCTTCACCTTCCAGCCCCACACCTTCGCCACAGCTGCCAAGTGTGCATATAATAGTTCCCTTGATATTCCTCATGGAGGACCTCCTCCCATGGGGCTGTCGGCTCAACAGTGAGGACATGCTGCCTTGGGCCAAAGGATCAGATCCAGGCACAAGTTGATGATTGCGATTTTGATTGGGAATATGAGTCTTCAGTGGTGCTCTAACGCTGAGGCCAAGCACCAAGCAACCTGTCCATCTGTCCATTTTCTTCCACTTATCAGGCTCAAGGTTGCAAGGGGGCTAGAGCCCATTCCAGCTGCCATAGGGTGAGAAGTGGGTTACATCCTGGACATCCGGTCAGTCACAGGGCTTAAACAGAGCGCCAGTAAACCAACTACTCACTATCGCATTCATGCCTACAACCAATTTAGAATAATCAGTGAACCTAACCCATTCATGTGGGACTCTGGAAGGAAGCCAGAGTACTTGGAGGGAACCCAAGAATGGGGAAAACATGCAAACGCCACACAGAAAGGCCCCAGACCTCTTGGGTGTGAGGCAACAGTGCTAGCAACTGAACCACCATGCTAATGTTAGTGTGGCTGTATAGCTGTATAATACAGAGGTTTGGGGGTTTTTTTAAATCAAGAATAAAACCTTTTCACATTTCACGTGGGACTATGTTCGTGGACAGAGGTTATATCACTGAGTTACACAGAAGACTGAGAAGATAACACATTTTTATCAAGCAAAATTATAAGGTATCTGTCCCAACATTCCTAATGTTAAAAGAAGAGACTAGTCACCAACTTTTCATTTATGTATTTCTTTATTCATTGCATCTTCAAAGCCACATTTAACTAAGCATCAATCCCTTTCATCAATATCAAAGTGCTCATGTTTTAAATAGGGAATCACAGACAGATCCAATTACATTTCTAATCATTTACATTTGAAATGTTCATATTATATGTAACTCCTTTTAAAAATGTGATCTAATAATCTAACAGTTTGATATATAAATCAAGTTTTCACCTTTTTGTTGCAGCTGAAAATTATTCAAGAAAGAAAATCAAGTTAAAAACATCTGTATGAAACAACTATAATACCCCACAAATCCCGGCACAACACTCTAAATTATTCTTCCATTGTATGACAGAAAGTTATGAATCAAAGAGTGAAAAAAATTTCATCTCAGGTTCTCCTGTCAACGTCTTTGCTAGTGGGAATTTCAAACTGAAATCACAAGCACAGATAAAATATATTGCAAGTGCTGCAACATAGGCACTTTTTACTTTCCTCTTCATGCTACTAGTAGGCAAAGTAGTGCCAATCAGAATCAGCCGGCAGACATGTCTCCCAGAATAGCCCAAAAGACTGTGAGGAAAAGAGTTACTATCAGGGGAGTCTCTGGATTTCTTCAAGCAACTTTTTACATCACAAAGGTTGTACTGGCTTCTTTTAATCGCAAAATGCTGTGTAAGCTATGATATTGGTGTAGATATACTTTTCCTATGTTACAACTTTAATTATGTCCAGTGTTCTGAATAAAAGGTGCACTCGGGAGTGAAAATTGTTCTTTAAATGTTGCCAAAATACATCAAGACAAAGAGATGACCTTTGAAGGTTTACATTTAATGTTTTATTTTATTATCATTATTATTATTATTTTGTAGATGGCAGTACACTGAGTGGCTGAGTTGCCCACCTTCAGTTCTCAGGGATGGAGGACATGCAGAGCTGAACCCACATTAATGTGTTGTCTCCTTACTCTGATAAGCTGTACACACATCCACAAGCTACTCTTTAGCATGTCAACCATACATCTAACAATCACAGCATCTCGTGGGTCAAATATGTGCAGGCTCGACTGAGACTAAAGCTGATGTTACTATGGCAACATCATTTGGATGAACATTTTAGTGGCAGCTGGGATTAACAGTCTAACTTACCAGAGATCATATTTTTGTGCTGACAAATAAGAAACAATGCCAAATAAAAAGAACATTTTTTAAATGCTGCTTGTTATTCTTTAACATTAGTCTGTAAATCTATAAATAGACCGGTTTTTAAAGGGCAGCAATATAGTCCTGCTTCTCCTCAGCTCTTAGGCATTAACTCTGAGCCACATGCGGAGTGGCCAAGGAATCCGATTTGGCACTCTGCTATGATTGGATTGGTGGAAACTGTCCACTCCACTTTTTTTTAGTATTCAGTCTGAGACATAAAACATGCAATACTTTAATTAGAATATTTCAATTGAAAGCAGGGGTTGAGTTTTCCTATAAATAACAGAAGGTATTGCCTGGATTATGTAGTGCACACTCACTGGACTGTAAGAGAAGCTAAGTGAAGCTCGCTTACAGTCTACTCAGAAAGACTACTTTATGTTAGATATTTATTGATATATATTGCTCCTTGACTCCAGGCCATCCATAGTTCTCATCCACTTCCTCTTAGAGCACAATTCAACTAAAGGAGACACAACTGATCAATGTACTCTTTGTGTATGGAACATTTGGCATGCTAATGACTAATGAATGAAAAAAACACGTGTTGGGAAGGACAATGAATCAAGCCGTTGTCTTTAATAACTCAAAAAACATTTCGGTTTTTCATTGTGAATTGAATTATCCACACCACATTAAATTAAGTCACAGCACAGAAAACAGAGTGAGGAGGTGTGCTGCATTTCAGTCTTGTCCAGAGGAAAGCAGTGTGAAATTGCCAACACAAAATGCAAAGAAAAGTCATTATCGTCCAAGAAGAGGTGCAAGAAAGCATCTCCTACTTTGAAATTGAGTCATTGATGCCAGAGTAAACAACTGCTAACTGACCAGTCACTTTCTTTTTTGGCACTTTTTAAACTCCCCGATATGAGCTTGATTGATTTTCACATCAAGACACCCAACATGTGACTTCACATTTCAGTTCATCTCCTTGAATTCGTCTTCTATGTCTTCTGACTCTGCCTACATGAAGGGCATGCGTGGGCTGTTAGTGGGGATCAAGCAACATATGTGGGAGGGTTTAATAATACCTTGCAATGTATGTGTTATCCATTACCACATCACAAACTTGTGGCCTCTAAAGGAAGAGCGTTCCTTTGGTGTTTGCTGGATTAGAATTCTGTGCACCCCTTTATGCATTATAAGAACAACATCAGAATAAAATATTTGCATTCAAGGAGTAGTTGATCAAACAATGTACAAGGCAGCTTTGCAACAGCAAACCTATATTTCAGGATTTATGTTGATTATAGTGGCTCTGACGCTGTGCAGTATGACTGTGAACAGCTGGATATACGTCTTTGGCTTTCAAGAGTGAAAGAGAAGCAGTGTTGAGATAGAGTGTCAGCATTTCATCTGCCAAACTTCCTTTGCTTCGTTAAATAATGAACGACTGGCTACAGCTGTGTTATTTAGGAGTTATTTCATGTCAGTGGATAATGTTTGCACTAAAAACAAACTCAGCTGGCTGAGCAGGTCAAGTTATGTAAAAGGCCTTTTACTCACTGGTCTTACATGAGTAACAAAGGGGAGTGAAAGGGACTAAGGGTAGGATGATCAGCAAGCAGCAGCTTCGATATGATGAACACAAATAGCTTAGCCATTGCATAGTTATTTGCTCACTGAGTTTATGCTTATGGGAGATTCGTTTTCCATCCGTGTTTGTCTGCTAGCGCCCCGTGCACACAAATTTTCCCTGGATGTTGTTTTGAACTCATCAACACATGGCCATTCGAAGAGTTATACCTCCACCAAGGAGGTTACTTTTTTAGTAGTGCCGTCACTCCGTCTGTAAACACGACAGCTCGAAAAGTTTTGAATGAATTCTGATAAAACTTTGTGTGAGTGTAGAGTGGGGTCGTGTTAGCAATCCATTCAAATTTGTTTTACATCCACCAAGATCATTAATGTCAGCTTAACGATTTATTGGTCAAAAAGCCTTATAATGCAAAAACTATGATTCTTACACATGCGGTGTGTAGTGGACACGTAGAAAGCACCATATAAAGATTTAAAATATGTCACACCTCTCATACCAGGTCAATAGAAGGTCTAAGTGATAATAAACTATTTCTCTTACTGCTATAACGTTATACTGATGAGAATAGATAATAGAATATATATTCCTGTATGCTCCTGGCATATAAGGAAGGTATATGGGAATTCTAAATATGACCTCTAACCTTTTCTTGAAGGTCAAATAAGGTCAAACGCTCAAATATCTTTGGCAGTGTTGGGAAAGTTACTTTTAAAATGTATTCCACTACATAATACAGAATACATGCCCCAAAATGTATTTTGTAACATATTCCGTTACGTTACTCAATGAGAGTAACGTATTCAGAATACTTTGGATTACTTAATATATTATCATGCTTTTTACAACTGCATGAATGTACTATTGCTGTGTGATTTATTACTATTACTGAAGGTTACTCGCCATACCAATACCAACTAGATTTTTAAATCTTAATATAAAATAAGTAACAGTAGGGTGGACATTAGGTAAGGCTGCACTTCTTGCAGCGATCTCGTATGGAAAACTATTCTGCGCGTATATAAAACAGGTCCGCGGCTCCGAACCGTAGTACAGGGACCTCTGGCTAATGCGTCGGGTTCCGTGTTGGGCTCGTAGCTGAAAACTAGCTTTACTTTGTTGTCTGGATCAACTTTGCTAGTGAGAGGCAGAGAGAGGCATTGAAAGGCTGCTTCAACAGAACCTATTGTTTCGGAGGAAAACATGAAGACAGTGTACAGGCGAGTCTTAATAGCTTATATACAACTGGGCTCGTCAGGCACTCTTTTTGGCTGCAGTGGTTATTATTATATTTACATGCTTCATACATGCAATGCATGTAACACTCTGCCTTATTTCCTTCATATTAAATACTTTTTATAATAATACTTTTAAAAAATATTTCTTCACGTCATTATGCGGCCGCAAGTCGAGGTGACATTGCGACACACGCATTAGAGCATCTTAATGCGTGTTTTGTTCAGGTTTCCACCGGCGTGGAATTTTCAGAAGAGGGCATAGCCTAACGTATGAAACAGGAAAAGAAGTGTAATCCATTTATTTCAACAAAGTAACTGTATTCTGAATACCACCTTTTTAAACTGTAACTGAGTACAGTTACTCATATTTTGTATTTTAAATACGTAACGCCGGTACATGTATTAAGTTACTCCCCAACACTGATCTTTTGCCTTAAGAAATGATCCTAAATTTAACTGCCTTTGTTTCTATTGGGAACATTTGGAAAATGATACTGGTATATGGGGTTTTAAATATTGCATTATAGTTCAAATCCAAATATCATGTCACATTTGACCTCTGAGCTCACTTATACGTTTCAGATTAATTTTTTCTACACTACAAACATCCCACTGTGTGTTTAAAAAGAACTACCGTATATTCTATTCCATTAAAAGTAAATGCTGCCCAGGTCTGCTCATTTTGGACTATTTATTTATCAAATTCAGCAGCCATGTAAAACTGCTGTAGTAGAATAGAATAGAATAGAATTCAACTTTATTGTCATTGCACATGCACAGGTACAGTGCAACGAAATGCAGTTTGCATCCATCCAGAAGTGCTTTAGTGATATAGATATATTACAATATATATTAGCAATAATATAGATATGTGAGTATATTACAGAAATGGGTCTATTATGGTATGTTATAATGTACACGGTATGAAGTATGTTGTGAATATTCTATAACTATAAGTATGTACAGGCTGTAGTGAGTACAAGCTATGTACAGGATATGAACAGGATATAAATATGAAAAACTATACAGAATATGAAATAAATAACTTTACAGAATTTGAGATATACAGCTATACAGAAATGGGAACTATGCAAGTTGTAAACAGTTGTAGGATTAAAGATTATCGAATGTACAGAATGATTATTTTATTATTTTATTAGTACCATTGCAAATTGAAAATACCCATGCAGTCTGTTATGATGGCAAAGAAATGACTATAAATTGTGAGAATTTCCAATAATATTGAACCAGAATTCAAGTAGAAGGGAAAAAAGATTTGGAGAACTAATATTTCATTCTGTTGCATCTACCTGACTTTTTTTCCAGACGTTTTTTGCTGATTGAGATTTATCTGACATAATTTCGGTGACTTCTTCCTAACAGGGTCTGTGAAACCGATAAAAGTATGAGTAAGTGCGAGCAGGGCGGCTGTTTGAGTGCGGAGACGAGCCATCTCCATTGATCTCCTGCCATCCAAGGCTGTGATACCCGACACGCTGCCTGCAAGACTCCATAGTGTCAAGATGGACGTTCGCTTTATCTGTCTCTTGTTAAATTGTTAAACACACCCTCCCCTCACACACACACACACACATACACACACCCTGTCAGCACACTGGGCTGGTGCCCAGGGCCACTGAACTATTTTGAGGGAAATGTCATATCTTCTCAGTTCAAAGACAAGCAGCGGTGACGGTTCAACTCACATTCACCTTTTCATTTACATGTAGTCTTTGGTGTGGAAAGGAAAACAAAATGTGTTTATGTTGTGCTGCACATAGAATGCGCTCTGCCTGCCTGTAACGACGAGCGTCTACTTGATTCAGTGCTTTCAACTCTTTAGTGTGCTTTCACACAGCTGCAGCGAAGTCGCACTGACTTTTCACTTGTCGGCCTGAAAGAAAACAAGTTCGCACCGCCACTCGTGAGCTCCGACTTTGATACTACAATGAGGCTCCTCAGAATTAAGCTTATTTCTCTGAGTGCAATCAAATACACAATGACATTTTATTGGGGAAAGAAAAGTCAAAGCTGAAAAGAAGTAAACTGCAACTGAGTATATAATAAGGAAGAGTGATTTTCACTAGTTCATGCTACATGGGCTTCTTTCATTTGGCATCCCATGGATGGTAGTGGATTCCTTCACTTACCTGTGATAAGTGAACAGATTTTTTAAAAAAAAGCAACGTGATTATGTGATTCCCTGCCCGTGTGGTCCTTTCTGGAAATGGGAAGGACTGGCACATGATAAATCACCACAGAGCTCAAGTGTTTTATATGATTAGATGGTGGAGGGAACATTAAATCAGGCTTGATTTACTAATTGACTGGCTGTGAGACCCTTATCCCTGCGCATTCTGGCTGCAAGTATTTTCCATGCTTAAATGAAAATGGCTATCCCAAAAAAAAAAAAAAAAATCCTCCTTCTCCATCACAGAGGCAATATCCCTTCATGGCTCTGGAAGACTGTTATGTACGTCTCTCCTGCTCCAGCGCTTACTTTTTTTGGTCATTTTGTTGAATCATACAAAGGCAGCTAAGATAAATCAGAATTTGAGCAACGTCAGCAGGGCCTGATGAAGGGGGAGAGGGGGTGGGTGTAGTGATGTGAAATGTGAGGTGGGTGGGGGGGGGTGACCTTGAAGAAGAATACCGTATTTGTTAGCGGTGCGGGCTAAATTCCAGTTAGGCTGTGCATTCTCCGAGCACAGAGGAGGGCAGAAATATCCAGGAGCTAAGCATAATGTGAAAGTTTGTTGCCCTGAATGAAAACTATTAGAAAATGATACAAAAACATTTGGCTGCTCTGCATAGGAACGTAATGCCTGAAGGCATCGATTATATCATTCCTATTTGATCTTGATATCTATGATGTGTTGGTTTTAAAAGAAAGAGCCACCGCCGTCTCGTTTTCTGTGACCCTTTTAATTCAGTTTAACACAGAGTGTAAAGTGTTTTATGAAGCCCCTCTGTTATGTCAAACGTTAACGCCTGAGCCTTTCAACGAAACATCAATGGAAATTTATTGGAGCACACTCAAGGACAATTGACTTACTGCTAGAATACCTCTCTTCAGTCTAGCAGAGGAGCTGTAACGATGAGAAATTCTTCAGTGAAGCATTGTCACCCCAGCAGAGCCTACCTGGAAGTCGAGTGTGGGAGCAACCAGAGTCATCGCTATGGAAACAAGGATAACAACACCAGAAAAGAGGCGTACGCAGGGCATAACCAGAAGCAGAAACTTCACCGTGGCAGAAAGAATGCTCTAATTGATTGGTTGATAGGGATGGTGCAGAGAAATCCTTCATTCCATTTCTCCCGGGTCACACTTGTGCAGCACTTTTTTTTTTCTCTCCTCAGTGTCTAGGCAGAAAAAAAAGTTGGTGGTAATAGTGTTGTACGAGAGAAAAGCCAGAGGGGAGAAGCGTCAAGCTAGACTTTAGATGTCCACAACAAATTCAGCCCAGGCAGAATGGTCTCTTATTTGATTGATGTGCACCTGCAGGGATAGAAAAAAAAACACTTCTAAGAGTGTAACATCTGCTTCACTGGGAATCTGAACATCTTGTTGAGAAAATTAGTCTGAACAAAGTAAAGCAGGACCCGCCAAGATCTCCGCGGGTCAGCGAGCCGAGCTCTTTACCATCTGACAAATGGCGCGATGACTTGTGTGACCACAAAGGTTAATGCGATGTATTTCAAGTCACTTCTCAGCCTCCGTCACCTAGAAAAATGCTCTCCTGGTGTAAGAATATTTTAGCTCCAGTAGCCACAGTTTGCTAGCCATTGGTGAAGCAACACACGGCTGGAGTGCAATGGATGGATTGTGGCCATTTGGAAAGCCAGCACAACCAATATCACACATGGTTGGCTTTAGTATTAAGTAGGACGGGATATCTGCGGATGGAGAAATAGGGGTAGCAAGAGTGGACAGAGCAAAAGAGCACCAGCTTTCGGCTTTCCCGGAGAAAAAACGATAAAGGACTACGTTCAGTTTCCAAAAAAATAATTCTGAGAGCTGAGAGATTTCATCTACGTTTACAGGAATCCACTGGCACACGTTAAAGCCTCAAGAACTTTGCTCAAAGTTGTCGCAAACGATCATTCTCAGATACAAAAGCGTTAATTTAAAAAAAGCCACCAAACTGCAACAATGTTTCTTGCTGAGGAGCTTTTTTTATTGATACAAGTGAACAGAAATCTAATAACAAGGAATTCTACATTAAATCAGTGAAGTATTCCAGAGAGTTTTTGCTTTTGTTTTTTTTAATCAAATCTTATGCTCTTCAGTAGCAGTGTGTTGTTGTAGCACAGTTGTAGTACTATACTTGTGTGCTTGTATTTGCTGATAAGGATTATGCAATCAGAAGCTTTGGAACGGCTACTAACTGGAACTCGGGGTGAGGCAGCGCTCTCTGCTACTGTGTCGCAGATCCAAGTAATAAGTCCAGACTTTTAAGCCAGCATAGAATGCATTACATTTGCTGATTTAAACGTGTGAGATTTCTAAGTCCTTCACGCATCTATGATACCCAATATTGTCTCGCTTGTTGGCGGGATAGCTCCGGCTGTGACAGTAATCTGACTTCAAAAATCGCTGCCGTGATGGCGGGGGATGCTGGGCTTTGTGCTGCAAACTTCCGCTTTTAACTGCTGGCCACTTAAGCAGTTGAGGTGATTGGGGGAATAGGTTTACCCAGTGTGAGAGGTTTGTCACTGAAACTGAATTAGGGCAAATTGATGGTATTATTCCTCCGGCTGCACTAGTGGGACGGTATAAATCACTTTGCAGCCGAGCAATAAAAAAAATTAAAAGAAAAACGAAAAAGAAAAAAATGTCAGCCAGTGGATTAAAGACACTCTGGCTATGAACTTTTCTTTTCTCTTCTCAAGCTACGCAAATATGACATTTGGAAAGAACAGGACCCTTGAAGCAAAAGCAGCAATCATCTTTGTAACATATCCGGCCATACTACACCAGAGCTATTGTCTGCCAGGGGCTGAATAATAGTGTGTTTTGATAAGAGCCTGTGTGCCACCAGCATATTATGAGGCAGTTAATAGGTTTTACTTGCTTTCATCTGCAATTCAAAGGATTTTGCTGTACAAACAAAATAATTTGCCTTTTTCTGTCCTAATGCTCCCGCCGTTCTGTCCTCTAAGTAAATGCAGACATAACGCACGTTCAAACATCCTGGATGTGAAGAGAGGCATTTAAGATTGGGGTTATTTGTTTGATCTCGTCTTACCTCTCATCTCCACACCTGCGTTCCTCCTTACTACTCCCCTACCTGTGTGGGTTATGCCACATCGCTGGAGAAATGAGGGTCACAAATCCAATAAGATTCATCGCAGGCTCAAATCAGATTAGATTATTCTTGTGTAAAGCAGGGGCCAAATGTACTTCCTGTCAACACGGAGCATCGGAATCCAGACAAAACAATGACAGCACTTCATGACAGCTTGCTGCAGAGTGTGTAGTAGTACGTTGCGATATGTTTGCAGACACTGAAGCAATATGTGCTCTGGTTTTAGGCACCGTTTAGCACTCACCTTTTTGCTTTTTCTCGTGAACGCTGGAGCGGCGCGTTCAAAGAAACCAGTTAAGAGTTGGGATTGTGCTGACACACAAGCCCTCGGGCACGAGCAACGCTTTTCAACAGATGCTGCCTTCAACAAATCGGCCTAAAAGATGCCTGTCTTACACACCCTTATTCCTCATTGTGCACTAGCCTCCCGGCATATCAGTTTACACAGAGGCTGTTTTAATCACCTTGTAATATTGCTTGAGTTTGGCTCTCCGTTCATCGCTCACTCTTTCCTCCCTCGGTGGCTTTAATTTATCCACAATGTATCGATTTAGGACCAAGAGTGGGCCGCTAATGATGACTCTCAAAATTATTCATATGTTTATTGAGAGGTTTGTAAAGCACTGAGACACTCCTGCTGCCTCTCCCACATTGCCAACGCTACCATCCCATTCCACGCTTGGCGATAAATTCCTTCTATGTTTCAAGATGGGTGATTTGAAAGATTTATAGCTCCCCTTCACTTACTCATTGCTTCAGTTTCCTTGTAACACTGTGGTGTACTGTGGCAATTTGCCTATTGGAGAGCCTCTTTTGCTGGAAAACCTATGCTGGGCAGTGTATGTGGGTTACAGTTTACTATTTACAGTTAAATGGCAATTGAGTATCTGCAAACTTTAAAGAGACTACATCCTCACTTTCTGAGGAATAAACTCTAAATCTGAATATTCTATATGTGGAAATCCTTAAGAACAAACATTATATGAATGCCTAAAAAGAGGGGTATGCCATGGAATTACTTTAAAAGGTCATCAGTGCTCATTAGAAGTTAATCTTTTTATCTACTGATGCTATTCATAGCTAATGTCATATCGCTATAGGAACCACCACCAAAATGAAAAAACAAGCATCATTTATTGGCCAGCTGCACCATTTTCTCTTCTTTTGCAACACAAGCAGTCAAAGAGTGATTTAAAGAGGCAACACAGATAGGTTTCAATTAGATTTATGTTAGGGAATATATTTAATCCAAAAAACAGTATCTTCTCACTACTTCGTTAAAACTCTGTCTACGGAGATCCTGCAACGCTGTTAGGTAGGAACTGGTACATTATCTAAACTCGCCACTGGTTTGACAGTACAGAATCTCTCATCCACATTGCATCATTATTCACCTGCCTAGACCCACTAAACACATCTTCTTCTGTAGTTTATACGTTTGCATCCTGGTGACAGTGTAAGGGGAATGAATCCTTGAAGAAACCTATTGACAAAGTGCAGCTCTGGTATGGTGACGTTGTTTTTTTTTTAGTGATTGAAATATTACAGTCAATGCTCCCAGAGTGATCAAAACATAATTTATTTGCTTTTTTTGGAGGTAATCTAAATATTTGTGGCATAAAACAGACTGACAGGTTTTTCGGTGCAGTTCTGTTGAGTTTCGAGAGTTAGCTTCCACACTGAAATAATGTTTTGCCCTCTAGCTCCCAGAGCCAGACCCATGACTGAAAACAATGAATTACGGCATGTCTGGACACTTTTATCTCTCCGATAGCTACAGTAGAAAGCGTTGAACACACATTACTGCTGTCCGTTTGCTCTCAGGTACTTGGATGACCCCAGGGCTCCCTTTATATTTGCCTCACATAGGGTCCACTTGTCAGAAGAACGTCGAACATATGGTAATGATTCCTAGACAGGGTTTGGTAAGTGGTCAGACAGCTGCGAACTGCAAAGCAGATGGAATGATGTACCCTTTACAGAGCTGAATGTCATTGGCTGGCATTTTCCACCATGCCTCATGGATAAGACTACTGAAAATGGCCTGGAGCAAAAACGAGAGGCCCTCCTCACTGTAACAGTGCATGAAGTGATATGTTTTTGGCAGCGACTGCATACTTATTAATTACACGAGATAGTGATACATTCCTATAAAATGGCAATAAAAGAAAAAAATATTTGAAGCAAAATGCTACTTTAGGTCGGCAGGTAGATGGATAGATTAATGAAGCTGTGACCTTGTTGTGAAATTGTCCATCACATCAGATTTATCAAACTGGGGTGTATATCTGAAGTCCAGAGTGCCACAGGTCTCTCTAAACGCAATTCATCATGTCTTTAAGTAACCTATAGGGGCAGACTACATCATTTTTAACTTTTATCATTACAATTCATAGCAATATGAATGTGGCAACATGAGCTTTTTACAGGAAAATTAACTAAGGTATTTATGATAACATATAAACATGAAAGGGACAAGTTAGGAATGGATAGATAATATGGGTGCAGAGCACAATGACAAACATCAGGTCACCAGCAGAAATAGAGACCTTCTTTTGACTAGAGTCTCTTCAGGAGAAGATAAATGAAAGAAGTGAAGTAGCACAAGACTGAGAATTACCATGGGATGTGTTCATGATCTCAGTGACCTACTGAACCAGAGTGCAAAGGAAACCAGTTCAACAGCAGCAACCTATCAGAGCATTTATGGATGTTATCACAGTTACCGCAGATTCAGTTCACGGCTGTCAGTAGATTCTGCAGGATCTCAAAAAGCTTGCGGAGCAAACCCAGATGCATTTCAAGTAAGCCAAGTCAAGATCAAAGGTGCTCAGAAGAGAAAAAAGCCTTAGTTCAGTGCTTCAGGTGCAACAGCATCAATCATCATGGAAAATCTATTTAAGAGGTTAGGCAAGTAATCCTATAGGATATACTTCCCATCCATTCAGTCTGCACTGAGCTGGATATTTGGCTTGCCATTTGACCACTCTGGCCTGCTAGAGACGTTCAAAGCATAGTTGTACCAGTATGGCACTCTTCCCTGAAACCTTTGACAACTCACCATGTATGAAGAGCCCGTCTCCAAAGTTGAGATCTTGGACAGGAAGGTCATCAGCCTGACACAGTGGATGAGACTGCAAGGCACTGTCTTCAGGGCAAAAAGCTACAACTGCCATTCATGTTCTCATAGACTGACAAGAGCCAGAGAAATGTTGCAGCCATCCAAACAAACTATTACGTCAATCAGAGCTAGCAAACAGCTGACGGACTGAAAAACCATCTCCGTAAGAGACGAGCAGCTATTAGTTGATCTTGAGCACCGAATGAAGTTTCCCACATACATTGTGACAACTACCTTGATACCTGTGCACTAAAGTGGACTTGTCAGCACTGACAGTTCGAACGCATGGAAGAGGCTTTTGAAAAGAAGCTCACAAAGCTCAAGGGACTGGTTAGTGGGTGTCAGCGAGCCATTTGGAGAGCAAAATGTCTCGTTTGCTGTTGGATTCCTGTTTAAAGCCCTCAGCTTACTGGGCATGGTAGGAGAGAGGAGAAGATCCATGCACCAAACCGCTAAGCAGAGAAGGTTTGTAGATGGCAGTGGCTCTAAAAAGAAGAGTAAATTAGCTAGTAAGCCATCTGGATCCAAGATGTGTATCATGCTGAAAGCATCTCTGTGACCAAGAGCCTGTATTTAGATATGTCTCTATATATTTTGCTGATATAGCACAAATCTTGCATACATACTGAAATTTTTGTCTTTTACGTGTTTGCCATGTATTGACATAAAGTGACACGTCCCTATTAACATTAACTGCTCTGAGATGGATTACAGGGTTAAGATCCTGGCTAGTCTCCTGTCAAGAACTGAGATCTCTAGGGATTATGATACATTTACCACATGCCTGGATTGCTACAGCCTTACAAATTAAGATGCCAGTAAGTGGTACGAATCCTCAAATTTTAAACGGTCCTTCAGATACCTGGGACAAAAATGTCAAGAAAGCTATATAGAAATGCCATATTCTCATTCAGAAACACAGAGAGTGTTTATAACAAGTAGTAAAGAGACGATAAGGTCTAAGTGTTTTTTATCCCCCTCCCTTCTTTAATTTGGAGACTGCCGTTGGCAATAGCAATAACTGTAGATTAGCGGTAGGGGGATTTCTCTTGGGAGAGAGACTACAGAGGAAATCGTTCCAGGCCGATCCTCTGCAAATGTTTTTCTTTCCAAAGGCCAGATCTCTCTGCTTCATTGTCTTTGCTGCCCCCGTATTTTCCCCAGTTTTACTGCTCTTTTGAGGGTCAATTTGTGTGTTGGGCCCTGGTTTTATTTGTTGGTGCTCTGTGAAGGGTAGGAGAGGCCATCAAATGAAACCCATTAATCACCTCACAGGCTATAACAGATAATTGTGAAGGGAGAGTGAGAAAGACATTGAGAGAGGTGGAACGAGTAAGCATGAAAGAGAGAGGTAAGCGAGGGAAGAGAGTCAGGGGAGTGCAAATAAAATAAATCAGGAAG
Source organism: Maylandia zebra (assembly GCF_041146795.1). Classification (NCBI taxonomy): domain Eukaryota; kingdom Metazoa; phylum Chordata; class Actinopteri; order Cichliformes; family Cichlidae; genus Maylandia; species Maylandia zebra. Next base: position 10,025,245 of record NC_135186.1, read on the forward strand.
TGTGGTGCGGGGATTCTTACATATAACAGCCTTTACCTTCAATTTTCTCACTCGCTCTTTTTCCCACCACGCTCGGAGACGGTTGATTGAGTGCAGCGCAAAAGTGAAATATTAGGGTAAATACATGACTTTTCAAGCCCCCATGATGCTCAATTGATGGCACCTTGTACCATTTGTTTAAATTACACAGCTGCATTGTGCCAGAACTTAGAGTCAACTGACATGACACGGACATGTACTTTATGAATGAATTGTGGATCCGTGGTGTCACCCTGAAACTGAAGCAATATTAAACACGTCAGCTGCTGTGGTTGATGTCATTTCTCTTTGGTTCAATCATTTATAATTATGTCCAAACAGCAATAACTCTCAACCTTATAACATACTGCAAATGCAACTAATATGTTTGGTGTACGTATCTTTGCCTTGTTGTCTATTTGGAGATTCTGGACCGTCGCAAAGACGCCTTAAAGCCTTGATCAAACATTTTAGCATCAACAAAGCAAGAATGCATGAATCTAATGTTGGCTAAACATGTACAAAAATGCCTTTAATATAGCACATTGCACATACACAGACAGAAAAAATAAATAAATGAAAGCGAACGCAAGAGTGATTTAACAGCAGGTAAATTTAGCCCGGAATCGTAAATGAATCATGATTTTATTCAGCGGCGGGGGAACCATGGGGTCACGTCAGAAACCTTAAAATGAGCCGCAAACAGCTGATAAAATGAACGATTTCACAAATTATCCCATCCTCCCCTGCCAACTGAAGTCGAACTTCTGATGAACTAAACATTTAATCTACATAATTAGTCAACGCAGCAGACAGACACATCCTGTGCACATCCACACACAGTTCACTCCATCAGCTTGAGAAACACACCATCAGACACAACAAAAACATTTTTTCCCCTTTTTTCTACATTGAGATAAGACACTTTGATGACAGACTAGTTGTAGGACATGTTAACATTTAAGTCAGGGGTGGGGAACTCCAGGCCTCAAGGGCCGGTGTCCTGCAGATTATATCGCCCTGGGTAAACACACCTGAATCAAATGATTAGTTCATTGCCAGGCCTCTGGAGAACTTCAAGACATGTTGAGGAGGTAATTTAGCCATTTGAATCTGCTGTGTTGGATCAAGGACACATCTAAAACCTGCAGGACACCGGCCCTCGAGGCCTGGAGTTCCCCCACCTCTGATTTAAGTGATGCCACAGTAGGGACCAGTGATCAATTCAATCCAATTTTCAAAGCTTTAATAGCCCTCCGGGGACAAGAACTGATAGCTTTGAATCTGACAAGATATACAGAAAATCCGTTTTCATTTTTGCTCACCAGAAATATGACACTTTCTACGTGTGTGCAGTTTTGCTTTGTTTTATATCTGAATTTATTTTTCTCTCAGCGATGACAATGTGAGATGTGCGATCCTTTAGAATGCTTTCACACCTAAGCTGCTGGACACAACAAAACCCTGATGCATTTTTCTTATTTGGAGCTGTTCTTTTAGACTGGTGTGAAAGCCATCAATCACACGTTGGTGTATCCCAAGCAACCGGATCGGGACGACCTGAAAAAAGCAGCATCAGTTTAACCCTCTGTGGTGTTATGGAAAAGGAGACCAACAGCAGCGTTGTGCAAGAGCGTTGCTATAACCACTATTAAACCCATCTGCCGATCTTGAACTGTTACAAAGAGCAGTGTCCCGATGAAAGGACGGATAGCATATAAAAAAATATTTTAAAATGTAACCATGGTAACACATCTGTACAACTGAATTCAGGTTTTGTCCCTGATAAACAGGAAAGTTAAAAAAGAAGCTCAATCAGAGGTTTGTCGACCTTGTGTCCTTCTTCATATAGTTTCATCAGAAAACGCTCTAAAACCACACAGCAACTATCCTCCCAAAATGTAGCCATCCTCCTCTCTTAGGGGACATGTGCTCGACTTGTTTTGCTGATATTATCATGTGAGCTACCTGTGACGACACATGTAACCGCGCGCAGGAAAGCGCAGCATAACCAGAAAAGAGCCACAGGATATGATTTCCCCATGAAGTGCTGCATCACCCCAGACAGAGGCAAGGACAAGGCTCCCTCTGTGCAATTTGTGTCTATGTAACTTGATTCTTTGTTCACTGCTTAGAAATTTGTTCGACTGCAGTACATTACAAACTATGTCGGATCTTTCATCTCAGGCTAGTGGTTCTGGTCTTGTGGAAAGGCTCAAAATATAACCTGAATGGATTTAGTTCTTTTTTATTAAACTGCCTTGTGTTTCTTTTCCTCTTGAGAAATGATCATATTGAACCCTGGGTCAAGCGTACAGCTCCAAACAACGATTTTAAATACATCTGATTGTTGTTTTCTTAAATAATATTTAGATTTTTCTGTTTAAAAAAAAAGACTATATGCCACACAATAACATTTGGAAGTCTGACCAGCTATTAAAAATCCCCAAAATGTTTGTAGTTATTTACTCTTGATAGATATGTCATTGTTTAGTGCGATTCCTGTGAGTTCAGAGTAGTCAGGTATGTTATACTGTTCAACCTCACTCAGGCTCTTTACCTTGGATGACTCACATCGTCAGGGTTGCGCTGGGTATTTCACACAGTCACTTTGTTGTCTGGCAGCACAGTCCAGTGTTGCAGAGCACATCACCACACTGACCCTGAAAAATCGAGGAAAATGTGCTGAGAGCACTTCATGATGCTGCTGCAGACATGTCTGCAATCAACCTGTTCTCACTCCCCACACTGGAACTTGGTCAGGCTCTTTTGCTTGTATAGTCCTATACTCCTTTAGCAGCTTTTTAAAATGGATATTAAATTCCGATATATAAGATTTATATCACACGTGAGTGTTGTTTCTGTTTTCATAATTTTTGGATTCTTCAGGCAAAAACATTTTTAAAAAAGGTTTGCCTTTTAAAAACACCGGCGTTATTGTGTCTTGCATTAATCATCAATTACTTGTGAAGTATGTGAAACGATTAATTGGTTGTCAAAATAAAACCGATTTTCTAGCTCTAAGTCAAACAGCTGGATATACTGGCCTCTCACCAAAGCTATCCAATCATTTTTTATAAAGCAACAATGGGCTGTTGTCTTCCTTGGTCCTAACCATATCAATCAAATCTCAGGTGTGAACTCCCTAGCTAACAAAATGTGAATTTCTTCCAGCGCCTGCAGACCTGAGGACCAGGATTCATTTTTAAACACACTTAAGCATTTGTATTAGTTGCCTTTAAAAAAAATCACTTAATGTACAATTTACAAATGCCAAATCTTTTGCACTTGCAGATGTGATTTTGGTGAGAAGGTACTAGCACGCCTGACAAAAGTCTGCCAAATAAATAACAGCATAGACAGATTCGTATTTTTATATTTCCTTTATAAACTGTGTAATAATAATTCATTATTATATACTAATCATGAAATTGTTGATTAAGATCATTTGTTTGCAAAGTAAAGATTGCATTCCCAACCGGGAAACCAGGGTATCCAGGAATATCCAGGAGGCACTTGGCGACAGTGGGAAGGAAAAACTCTCTCTTAGGAAGAAACCTTCGGTAGAACCAGGCTCGGAGAGGGGAGGCCATCTGCCATGAAGACAGGATTTAATGCACACTGTGGAAGAGAGCCAGCAATTAATAATAAGTAATAATTAAATGCAGAGGGGTTTAAAAACACAAAGAGAGTGAAAAGAGATGCATCATGGGAAGCCCCCAGCCGCCTAGACCTATAATGCTCATGCATTCATGGTTACCTGATCAGGCCCTAACTATCTGCTTTACTATAATAATGTGTACTTCAGTTTCCAAGCTGCTTTTGGAAAAAGCTGCCTGCTGTTCAGAAAGTTTTCAATCTTTGCAGCAATTAACGCATTCAGAAACACTTCATTGGCAGCTCTTACAGGAAGAGCCACTGATAAATTTCCAGTTTTGCACAGATATAATAAAATTTCAGTAAATACGAGTTAAACATTGGTACGGAATTTATTGGGCTGATCTCTTTAGGTGTCAGAGCTGAAAATCCAGCCCTTCTATTCTAATCTGCTCTCTTAATGAGGACAAGCTCATCTATTGAACACTTGCACACCGATCGCTCAGTACAAGACACTGTATTCAGTACATCGCCATTCTGTTTTAATCTTCGGAATGACTGGTATTGATCATTCTGCATATGAGTCAATGTCAGTGTTACTTGGTGATATAAGAGCCAGTCTCCCACTTACAGCGTGATGTGCCAGGGCTCAGCATGGAGAAAACACACATTTGATTCAGACAGTGATGTTTCACAACAGAATTAGAAGCCTGCCACTGGCTGCCAAAGTTTTGCAATAGGATATGCAAATTAGCTGATGGGCTGAAGGGAGAGAGGTGGAAATTATCTTGAAATACAACACTGTGAAGCAAAGTAAGTGTGAACTGTCACAGCTTGCTCCAATAGTCCCTGTTCTCATGTTACTCCCATCATTCAAATTGGCTGGAGCCTTGCGGTTTTCTGCCACTTTTATGGTGTGTATTTATTGTTGCTCTGTTGAATCATTTTACTTATCCACCCTCTTGATATGTAGTTTTATTCACTAGGCCTTTGATTTAAGGCCCAATTAACAAAAGAGCACCACAGCTGCTTCTTTATAACTCTGTGCATCAATGATATATTGACTTTGGGCTCTGCGAGATTTTTTTTCCCGCGGTGTCCTTGTAGTACATATGGTGCAGAAGCATGGTGGTGCATAGCTTACAAATATGAAATGAATTTAAAAGGGCAGAATCATTTCTGGCTCTGACAAAAAAAATGCAATTACAAGACTTTTATCTTGTAATTACACTGATTAGCTATACAACTGATTTTATAATTAGTTCCTCCTCTACACCCCATAATTCTGATATCTGTGTTAAGAGTGGGACTGAGAGTTTTTAAAAATATTTACCGCAGTATGTGATTGTGACATAGCACTATTAACATGCACAGTGGCTAAGACAAGTGCTAGGGTCGTTATACTTTTCTTAAAAGTAATGCAGTACATTGCTTAATCACTCATCAGAGAAAGTAATTTGTTACACTACTGGTTACATTACTTTCATGTTACTCTGTAAATTGACCAGCTAAAAAAAATCTCTGGCTCTCTTTCACAGCATGTCTTTTGTTTTAACTCCCAACCCCTCCCGCATGTTGGCTGCCCCTCCCTGAGCCTGGTTGTGCTGGAGGTTTCTTGTTAAAACTGAGTTTTTCCTTGCCACTGTCGCCAAAGTGCTTGCTCATAGGGGGAGGAAAGAATTCTTGGGGTTTTTCTGTATTACTGGAGGGTCTTTACCTTACAGTAAAGCACCCTGAGGTGACTATTGTGATTTGGCGCTATGTAAATAAAACTGAATTCAGTTAAATTGAATTAATTTGACACATCAACACAAACCTCTATCTTAATGAGGACATACAATGTTTCTTTTAGTTTTTACGTAAGAACACAAAACTGGCAACACAAGACAAAGATGAAAATTAGCCCAAAAAGATTCAAAAGCCACAGTGATTCTACTTTAGAAATATGAACAGGTAGAAACACAGGCTGTCAGCCTGACTGCTCATCACTGCTTTGGTTACCTGTTGAAGATTAAGCTCTAGTTGCTGAGTTTGGGCTGGCATGCACTCAGAAAAAAGCAAGTTGAAGTAATTTTCCTTTCCATTGTATCCACCCTGTGTGCAGATAACTGAAGGTTTTTTAAACACAAGTACTGATATAATTGTAACTTTAATGTTCTTACTAGAATCAGTAGAGTTAGTGCTGTGTTATTTAAAAATGTAATGTGATTACAGCACTTTTAAATGTGTTACACTTAACATTGTCTAAGACAGTTTTACAGCAACTTCAGTCATTATATAAGTCAATCAGAATCAGAATCAGAATACTTTATTGATCCCTGGGGGAAATTATGAGCAAATGAGTGTAGTGAACCTATGCAGTCCTATGTATAGTCGTACATATTTATTAAAAATATAAAATGTTCTTAATAAACATAAATAATAAGAATGAATTCATTTCATTCACATTTGTGCATAAAAGTGGAATTGTAAAATGTATGGAGGAGCATGGGTGATTCATCCTTGATTCACTCATCATACAGGGAGTGCAGAATTATTAGGCAAGTTGTATTTTTGAGGAATAATTTTATTATTGAACAACAACCATGTTCTCAATGAACCCAAAAAACTCATTAATATCAAAGCTGAATGTTTTTGGAAGTAGTTTGTAGTTTGTTTTTAGTTTTAGCTATTTTAGGGGGATATCTGTGTGTGCAGGTGACTATTACTGTGCATAATTATTAGGCAACTTAACAAAAAACAAATATATACCCATTTCAATTATTTATTTTTACCAATTGAAACCAATATAACATCTCCACATTCACAAATATACATTTCTGACATTCAAAAACAAAACAAAAACAAATCAGCGACCAATATAGCCACCTTTCTTTGCAAGGACACTCAAAAGCCTGCCATCCATGGATTCTGTCAGTGTTTTGATCTGTTCACCATCAACATTGCGTGCAGCAGCAACCACAGCCTCCCAGACACTGTTCAGAGGTGTACTGTTTTCCCTCCTTGTAAATCTCACATTTGATGATGGACCACAGGTTCTCAATGGGGTCCAGATCAGGTGAACAAGGTGGCCATGTCAATAGTTTTTCTTCTTTTATACCCTTTCTTGCCAGCCACGCTGTGGAGTACTTGGACGCGTGTGATGGAGCATTGTCCTGCATGAAAATCATGTTTTTCTTGAAGGATGCAGACTTCTTCCTGTACCACTGCTTGAAGAAGGTGTCTTCCAGAAACTGGCAGTAGGACTGGGAGTTGAGCTTGACTCCATCCTCAACCCGAAAAGGCCCCACAAGCTCATCTTTGATGATACCAGCCCAAACCAGTACTCCACCTCCACCTTGCTGGTGTCTGAGTCGGACTGGAGCTCTCTGCCCTTTACCAATCCAGCCACGGGCCCATCCATCTGGCCCATCAAGACTCACTCTCATTTCATCAGTCCATAAAACCTTAGAAAAATCAGTCTTGAGATATTTCTTGGCCCAGTCTTGACGTTTCAGCTTGTGTGTCTTGTTCAGTGGTGGTCGTCTTTCAGCCTTTCTTACCTTGGCCATGTCTCTGAGTATTGCACACCTTGTGCTTTTGGGCACTCCAGTGATGTTGCAGCTCTGAAATATGGCCAAACTGGTGGCAAGTGGCATCTTGGCGGCTGCACGCTTGACTTTTCTCAGTTCATGGGCAGTTATTTTGCGCCTTGGTTTTTCCACACGCTTCTTGTGACCCTGTTGACTATTTTGAATGAAACGCTTGACTGTTCGATGATCACGCTTCAGAAGCTTTGCAATTTTGAGACTGCTGCATCCCTCTGCAAGATATCTCACTATTTTTGACTTTTCTGAGCCTGTCAAGTCCTTTTTTGACCCATTTTGCCAAAGGAAAGGACGTTGCCTAATAATTATGCACACCTGATATAGGGTGTTGATGTCATTAGACCACACCCCTTCTCATTACAGAGATGCACATCACCTAATATGCTTAATTGGTAGTAGGCTTTCGAGCCCATACAGCTTGGAGTAAGACAACATGCATGAAGAGGATGATGTGGACAAAATACTCATTTGCCTAATAATTCTGCACTCCCTGTATATACAATTTGCACACAGCAGCAACTTGATAGTTAGTGCCCAGCACAGTGTAAAGACAGACCCAACACACTGTTGTTGTGTTACCATTGAGGAGTGTTTATTGCGGTTTCCCACATACAGTGTCGCTCGGTTCAACACCCGATTCACCAACTTTGCAGCTGGTCTCAGCACACACACTCCTATCGCTCCGGTCTCAGGTTTCACTATAAAAAAGGAGACTCTTCATTAGTCAGATCATCACAACCTGTGGCCTCACTTGTCTCCCCGGTGCTGCCCCATTGAGCTCACTGCACCACCCCTCGGCTGCACACCTCCACCACAGACAGCTAGTGCTTCCTCTTTCTCAAGTGAGAGCAGTAACTCAGGTCAGAAACTGATGTTATTGTATGCAGAGGACTAAACAGTGTTAAGGAAATCAGTTCAACTTTTCGGAAATTTCTGTGATTTATTCTTACAAAACTTTTTCAGGTCAGAAAAACACGATTTCCAAATGATGCGATTTTCAAATTCCACGTTTTCATGACTGAAACAATTCCACTTCACACACAGATTTATGATAACATATCTGAAAAACATGGCACAACAACATCACTATAACTGTGCCTAACAAGTTGAAACGTGAATGTTTAGACAGGCTGTAAGCAAGTGGGCAAGAATTTCTCATAGTTGGTGAGGGCAGAAAATAATGCCAACTGAATGTGTTCCCACAGGAAGGCAATGCTCTGTTTTATTATGTATTCATTTAATTTGAGCTATTTTGGCTGTTGTCTGGCTGTAGCAGAACCGAAATGTCTGAGAAACATCTAATCAAGTTTCCAGAGACAAATCAAATATGCAAAAAATAAATGGACTTACAAAGAGAGAAACCTGAAAGACAATATTTGAATCACACATCATATCGTTTATTCAGAACTTCTTCCCATCAATTAAAATGTAAAGAGAAAACAAAGACGCCTACTCATTGAAAGGTCCAAGCTCACAGCGAGAAACTGTCCAATTTAATGTTATTTTACCTGAATATAAAAAAAGAAGGTTTAGCAATAAACATGTAGTCGGACAAGTGGCTGATTAAACCTGATAAACACAGAGGCGGGGTTAACGGCAACTCTTGTCAATAAATGCCTTTGTTTTGATCAGTGACAGAAAGGCTTGTTTTTTTAATGATATGATTAATTCGTTAAAGTATTGTAACCTGGAACATTTGCTTACTTCTATATACTTTTGTGTGGTGATAGAAGAAACAGACAGAGAACTCGACAGCTTTAATTTTTTAAGTAAAAAACTGACAACTCCACCCTGGGAATTTGTCACAGGGAGTATTTACTCAAAAGAAGTAGCAGCACCAAAACTTCATTCAGGTCCATTCAGCTCCATTATACTTAATGAACAGAAAAGTGGTTCAGCCCATTAAGAAGTTTCCTTATTAAAGCCATCAGTCCACTCACATGGATGCTTTCAAACGTCAGTTCAGAGCTGTGGCTCCGCAGTGTGTGGATGGGATAAAGGAGTTCCAAAAGGATCACTTCGTGCGTCTCATATCCACACACTAAAGTCTAGTTCAACTTATGGCATAGACGACCACAACCAAAACCAAGGTGCCCAGCTGCTGCCCCTTTAGGGCCTCAACGTCTGAATGAGGCAAAGATAAAGAAGTATGTCTAAAACATGAGCAAGAAAACAATCAGATTTAACTGTACTGTATTTAATGCTGCTGTTAAAACACACTAGTAATCCACAGCTATAAAAGGGGGCCTCCTTCCACCTTTCACAGACACACAGTACACACAGCACACATTTCATTTTAAAGGCCTTGAAGACCCAACAAATTACAACAAATCTAACAAACTGTTACAAATTCACCGCTTAAATAGGAGCCAGCTGCGTGTGAAGCAAAAAGCCGGCAATAATGTTAGCCCAGCCCAGCCAATTAGTAGAAATGAAAAAGATTGTTTTAGAGAACGCAACCCAAATGCAAATACAGAAACAATGCAAGCTGAAACAAAAGAACAAAGCAAAGGCAGAGCAAAAGCAACACAATATGCAACACAAATAGTAACGCAAGGACAGGCAAAGCCAGCAACATCAAAAGAAACACAATCTAGGCCAGAGTAGCAGCAGTGGCTTCAGTGTAAGGATATTAGCCACCAAATGGGTTAACGTCCCTTCAACTCCATCCTGTAGCATCACAAAAAGCTAACATTACATACCAATGAGATGAGATCTTCTGTTTCCGAGAGGATGTGGTCTATTTGGGGTTTATGCAGCGGCAGTCTACGATGAAACACCCGTTTACTACATGTGAAATTATTAACCTTGGTGTGCAAGAGAATGAATAACTTGTAAACTGAAGTGGAGACTTCTGGGGAAATGAAAATCCGCAGGTGGCTTCCGCAAAACCACCAATCGGCACCAATGTCTCAGAGGTGAGCAGGACACAGGAAACCAAGAGAGAGCAGATACCCTCCTTTAATAATGTGCCGTATAAGGTGATTGATTACTGCTTGAGCAATTAAAAGTGGCACAACACTAAAGAAGATATTCATTCTGCTACAGTCACTAATAAATGTTTTCAAAGGGGCAGTAAAACAAGAGAAAGCTTGTACACGAAGAATTTTGCCTGCTGTTAAACATTGTTTTAAATAAGAGGCCTAAACATTGTTCATGTTAGAGAGCCTTGTGTACCTCTCTAACACGAACCACAGGGTAGGTAAGCTGTGTGGCCTTAGGTGTGATATAAAAATCTGTTTATTGTCTGCTGAGCAGCAGTAGGTTGTACATTGGCATGACGCACGTCAGAGGTTTATTCTTTTATTTTCTAGTTACAGGGAAGTTGTTGAGTTATGCTTACAAATACTGATTGGGCGCCCAGAAGCCATCAGAATATGATTTCAGTTTTGTGGTATTCCACTTAAAGTCCTTGTGCTTCCTCCGGGGCTGTGGCAATGGCTCATTTTGAAATTCATATCGTGTTGTGCGAGAGGCCGAAAGCTGTGATTAAATTCGCTCATTACCACTCACCGTGTGACTTAGTACCACAACGATATTTTGCACAGGTCAGACAGCCTGAGAGCAATATTCATAAGAGAATAATGTCTGTGGCGCGCTCATTAAGAGGAGGAAAGACATCACCATTTGCCCACTTTCAGAATTGTAAAGACTTTCTTGAGGGGCACAGGATCAAAAGCATATTAGAAGAACACTCAGCCTGTGCCAGCCTTTTAAGTAATGGTGCAGATTCTTAAGGAAGAAGAAGAAGAGCCACTAGGCCCAACAAGGGCGATAGTGGACTGGACTGCTGTTACACTTACCGGCTGCTTTTAATGGACGTTAGTTGATTAAGTTTCACAGGGCCACAGTGATGCACTTGTCATCTGTGTTTCACTTTAATTGGATATGCTTTTTTGCCTACACCACGAGGCGGACATAGAATACAGAAGTGAGTTTTCCACACTGTCAGCTCTGGCTGTGAATGAAATTCTAAATGAAGAAAGACAGAAAGCGATTGCCATATATAGCTGCAAATGCTTTAATTAATAAAGTGAGAAAACATGTCTTTAGGGTGTTTCCTGGACTATGTGATAGAAATGTGATGCTTATGATTTGCAAGTTACGCCCCGTGTCAGCCAAGAGCAAGGACTGCCTTACGCTGTAAAACAAGTAGTGTCATATTGGTTACCCCATTAACCCAGTCACCAAATTAAAAGGGTTATTCCAACTGGTAATGAAAGAAGGGGTAAAAGGCGACCATTGTGGAAATGGGAAATTCTTCCTGAAGACATTCATATGGTGCACTCCATTTCAAGTCGAATATTCAACTGGAAGAATTAGAACTTTCCCTGAAGTCAGACTACCAATTCCATCTCCGAAAACCAACATTTGACTTCTGAGGCAAATGGAGTGTAGCGTTCCGACTCAGGAACAATCCAAGATGGTGCCAGTGTACATAAACATTAGTAAAACTCTAAAACTGTCTGATTGCTGTCGTGTATTTAAGATTCAAGAGCTTTATTGTCAATACACAGTATAAACAGTATACCAGCGGTCTCCAACCTTTTTTGCGCCACGGACCGGTTTATGCCTGACAATATTTTCATGGACCGGCCTTTAAGGTGTCGCGGATAAATACAACAAAATAAAACTAGTACCGGTACCGAAAAAAAGAAAATTTATTCATAGCACACGTGAAAAGACCCAGGAAAACAGAGTAAACGATAAAAACGATAACAAAATAACGCCGAAAACCGATAAAAACCCTGAAAACCATACATTTCACACCTGAGTCTCAACTCTCGCGGCCCGGTACCAAACTACTCACGGACCGGTACCGGTCCGAGACCCGGGGGTTGGGGACCGCTGCAGTATACAGTGTACCGAAATTCTGTTTCACCCCAAGCCCTCCCTCATGGTGCATTTATAAGTACATAAAAGATATATCTCCAAGTGATATAAAACTAGAAATTAATAAATAAATAACGTGCTAAATTTCAGTAAAATTAAGGGATAAGTTAATTGGATAATCCAAATTGCCACTAGGTGTGAATGTGCGAGTGAATGTGAGTGTGAATGGTTGTCTGTCCCTATGTGTTAGCCCTGCGACAGACTGGCGACCTGTCCAGGGTGTACCCTGCCTCTTGCCCAATGACAGCTGGGATAGGCTCCAGCGCCCCCCGCGACCCTGAAAAGGACAAGCGGAAGCGGATGGATGGATGGATGGGTACTAATTACTTACTATACAATACTATACAATACTAACTGTACGATAAATGAGGACAGGACAGAGAAAATACAAAGTGGATTGTGCAGTGGTATTGAATACCAGCTTCAAGTTATTGTCAGGATATTATAGATAAGACATGACAAAGATATGTGCAAGATGCAAAATGTGCAAATGCAGTATAGTTTAGATGTGTGTGACTGGCTAAATAAGCTGTACGCAGAGTACCAATTATGAACGTGTGCGGCGGTGTTTAAGTGCAAAAACAAGAATTGTGTTGCATTGTTAGCAACAACTGGCTCTGCCTTCTTAAGGTACCCCCACAAGAAATAGTCCATTGGGGTTAGAACCAGTGATCTTACTGGCCAATGGTTATCGCCAAAATACAGTGAATGCAGCTGAATGACCAAGCTCTAGTAAAGTAACAATAAAATGTTACTTTGTGTCCCATCTTTTTTAGAATTTGAGAACATAGTGTTTTGTTTTGTTTTTAGAATAATGTAGTCATTAAAAAACTGACCAGAGACAAAGTGCACTTTGCTACAACAAACTCATGGCCAAGTCAAGTGTTGGTAAATGATCGTTCACTGTTCATCCAAAATTGTGTTCACACCACACGACAGTAGGATGCCCCCCTCTTGTAATAGAAAGCAAAATGGGGACCGACCTGTAAAAGTCACTGCTCTGTGAGAGGCAGAGTGCTCCACAGAGTCCCTTTGACTTGTTCGGTGCAGTCATTGTCTATAAGATTAATGGCCGGAACGACAACAGAATGAGCCCCGAGTTGTAATAAAAAATCTTTTGTTTTTGAAATAGCTATGCTAGCTGTTTCAAACACTGGCATATAGAATTGTTTTAGGAATACACTTGCCCAATCTTGTCAGATCACACACTAAATATGAAATACCAACGTCTACTTCAGACTTTTAATTCCAGTGGGAAACATTCCCGTGCGTTTTTAATCCACAGGTTTTGAAAAGCACCTGCATATCTACAGATATCACTTCTGCAGCTCACTAGCAAATGTATCAGCACTGTGACCTTCATGAAGGGGCCCACAAATCATTATTATACTGATTATGGAGTCAACACAAAATGTTTTATTGTGACAAGAGGCCTTTGGATTTATCGAATGCTGTACGACTCAAATGCTGTTTAACAATAAGAGGTTAATCCCATCTTTATTGTCAGTGCCACAGCGTGTTTAACTCAGGTCTCGTCCATATGCAATAATCACCCGCCTCATTCCCTCGTCAGTCCACGTCTCTATTTATCTGTATCTCATTTTCTCACTTCTCCAGCGACACTGAGGTTAAAGCCATCGGCTGGGAATGTCTGACCTACCGCAGCACGAGATATGCAGCATGAGCTCAGTTCAATAATCAATCTCCTGCGTTATCAGAGTAAGAGTTGTCTCGTCTCGGGTGGAATTGGTTGAGTTGCTCTTTGCATACTGCCAGTGTGATACAGAGCTCAGCAGCTTGCAAGAAAACATTCAGCCTGACTGAAATAGCAGATTTCTGGTTTAGAGCAGCTGGATATTCCCACACCTTGAGAAATTCTGCCAACGCTGCTTTCAGCTTCTCTCCACGGAGTCATAAACAAGAACTACCAACATCTTCTCTCAATCAATAAAAGTCTGTTTTGCAGTAATACTTCAGCTTTAACGCTTTTGTACACAGATTGCCAACTTAAATGCCACCTTGTATTAATAAAGGTTTATTGGGTGTTGAATTTCTTCTCTTAAACCTTCGAGCAAAGACTGTTTAACAATGTAAAAAAAACATAGTTTTTTTTAAATAAACAAAGAAATAAAAAGACTAAAGTGACCGGCACAAACTTGGACTAACTGCTCTGTAGCACAGCAGTATATGAAGCAACACTTTATTTTGTTGTTTGATTCAATTCAGTGACTAGTTGGGTAACAATATGAACGGATTTCTATATTCATTGTCAACAACTTAACCAACCCAAGTTATGGATGGAGATTCATGTATTACTAACAGATAATTTAGCTTCCACTTTACGTGTTTATGCATGACATTTATTTCCAGAGCTTTGAATGGGACTATGATGTTTCCATCTCATTTAATTTCAGCCTGTTCTATCGAGCAGCTGTGAACTGTAAAGCCTGTACCTGCCTATAAATCTATGAAATAAGAACCTCATGTAACTAGACCTTTATTACTACAAGTTATTGCTTCGTGATTACTGATAAATTACCGCACAGCAATTTATGAACCAGTCCTGATGAAGATACATGATGGTCTTTAGTCATGCTGTAATCGCAAGAAATAAGGCTTCCTTTGTGGCTTTATCTTTGACATAAGATAGAAATAGCAAAGATACGTGGTGTTATCTGTATGTTTTGGTGGGCAGCTATCTTTGAGTTACATAAGAAATTATTTTGTTATTAACAACCATTCAGTATTCTGCAATACTGTGAGTTTGGCTCACTAGTAGTGTGAGGAAACATTAAAAATGCATTTACAATACCTTTTTGCATAGTTCACCATGATAGTTTGTTAGCAAACTAACGTGGTGACGCATGTTAGCATTTGGTTAGTAGTGCTAAGAACAAATATCTTGAAAATTGATGGGAACCTTGTTAAAGAGCTTTGCTTGACCCTTTATTTATGACAAAGTCATAATTTATTCTAAGAGGATAACATTTGATACCAATCCATATTTTTAAGAGCATTAATAGCATGGATACTCTTACCATTGCTAGCAACCTTTATCAGTGTTATAGATTTGTAAGCTAGCATACATTAAATGACTTTGAATTGTTTTTTATTTGCTTTGGGGACTCTTTTTGGTCTTTGGTGTAAATGTGCGCAGCTTTAAATTGGATAAGATTTACTTTCACAATAGATTTATTATCTAGTATCCCAATTACAACTACAGTGTACTTAAACGTGTGCGTTAACAGGAAAAATGCTGTTACCACAATATCAGAAGATTTGGTTTACACTCAACATGTTCAGAGCAACATTAGCATCTGTATAGATTTCTGCCCATCTGATAAAGTGTTATTACAAATCCAAGTTGTGCGAGTTTTCCGTTCGATTTTTTCCATCATGTCCCAAGGCAAGCGTCTGTTGCTTATTTGTTAAATGTTGCACAGTGTTCACAGTTGTGTGGGGTATTTTTAGAGGTTTCAAAGATGAAAGCAGCCACCTGAAGCCTCTAAACCAATTAATTAAGCTGGACTAAATGGATAAGGTGTAATATGCTAGGAATTTGCCACAGGGCTGACTCTTTGTTGATCTGCGTGAAGTCATTTGATGAATTGTTGTTGTAAATGCTGTTCACATCATTTTGTTTTTGTTTCTTCTTATCTACAATAATACATCAATCTAGGTGTCATCTTCCTTTCATAGCTATACGTTGCTATCATTTATTAACAGCTTGCAACACAAAATCATGTAATGGCAGTTGTGGTATTCTGACCAGCTCCCTTTGTGCTGTTTTGTGGACTCACAAGTTTCACAAATTTTGCAGAGATGCATACATGTGTCTGAATCAACAGAAAACTTCAGTTTTATCAGATTTTCGTCACTCTGGCTTTGAAGTGTCTTCAGCTGGTTTTGTGTTGCTACAATGAAAAAGCATCTATGCATTTAGGAGAGTGCGTACAAAAAGCTTTGAAAAATGTGTCATGCATTGTTGATATCCTTAGCTGACAGAAGAATTGCAGCATCTCTCTCGCTCTCTCTCTCTCTCTCTGAAGTTATATTTTTATCTTTTTCTTCTCTTTTCCAAAGTGACTGATGTTGTGTGTAATCTTTGCAGAGTGTGGCTGACGAGAACGGTCAGATCTGGACGAAGATAGCTCTAAAACCTCTAACTAACCCTGTTAGAATATTCATGAGTGTGGAGGTAATTTCTTTTGCAATGTAGGCATCAATATTAACATGAGTTTAATGGACTGAAATGGATTGAAGGCTGAACAAAACCCCTGTGCTAAAAGAGTTATTCAGCTATTTAAGTCTGATGAAAACTCAGGAAGTCCTATGAAAGTTAATTTATGATGACATCTCTACAAACCACTGTACGAAACATTTGGTAAAGGGACTGGTTGTTACATAGTGCTTTTCTACTAGAGGACTCAAAGCACTTTATACAACATGTCTCATTCATTCACTCACACCAATTCATACAAACATTTTCTTCTACTTTCTAAAATTCACATGCCGATGAACGTATCATCGCCAAGGATAATTTGGCATGCAGACTGGAGCAGCCAAGGATTCCCATATGGAAAAGATATAATATATCTTTTCCATATGGGAGGCAGACCACTACTTTCTGAGGCAGACCACTACTTTCAGGTGTGCTTTCCCCTAATGCAAGACGTCACTCCGCACTTTGCTGAAAAGCCATTTCCATTCAACCCTTGCCACATATCATAGGTTGCACAACAGTAATTCCTCCAGTTTATTGATGCTGTCCATTGTTCCCACATTGATTTAGTCTTCTTTTCCATATCTTTTATATATTATATAAATCTTATAAAGTTTGCATCTGTCTTGTGTGAAACTTGTATGAAAAGCATATAAGAGTGAAAACAGATATAAGATCCCTTGAAAAATTATATAATGAAACTTGTATGTTTTGGATACTTACTAAAACAATGTATGAAAGTAATGAGAAAGTGGCCACTTTCATGAGTAAATCATGTAAGCCTTATATGATTTACTCATGAAAGTGGCCACTTTCATGAGTAATCACATATAAGTTTTTACTATTTCTTTTCCATATGGGTTGAACCACCAATTTTCTGATTTGCTACAGCCACCCCACCATCTCAATTCTGAGTTTCTATATGAATGCGCCTTTGCAGCGTTTTCATAAGTTTCCTTCAATGCATGTAAAAGTCATTCTGAGGCAGACCACTACTTTCAGGTGTGCTTTCCCCTAATGCAAGACGTCACTCCGCACTTTGCTGAAAAGCCATTTCCATTCAACCCTTGCCACATATCATAGGTTGCACAACAGTAATTCCTCCAGTTTATTGATGCTGTCCATTGTTCCCACATTGATTTAGTCTTCTTTTCACATCAGAGAGACAAATTATTTGACTCTTTCCACGATGGCAGAAGCACAGCCTGAGGTGTTTTAATGGACACCTCCGTCATCAACGGCTTTGTCGATAGCACACGTGAGCACTCGGACAACAAATCTCTGTGTACCCTCTGTTTCTCCTGCCAGCTGAGCACAGAGAATACAGCAAACAGAAGGTTGTGATAATACACCTAAAGTCTTATCCCTCATTTTCTGCTGACTTGATACCCATTGTTGTTTGTAGTGATGTCTCGGGCAAGTCGGCGTGTTGACAGGACCTGAAATTACTTTTCGTCAAGTTTCTTGATGCTCTTTGCTTGTTTAGATGATTTCTCTTTTATTATCTCCACCAAACAGGAGTCAGTAACAGACTGCGTGTGAGAACACCCTGTACATGTGCTAACAACCTCCCTGTGTTTTTTTATTTATTTATTTTATTCAATTTTCTTTTTTTTTTTGGTTGGGTGGGTGGGTGGAGGGGTCTAATTAGCTAATGTAGATCCGCGAAAGCTACCTGTTACCGAGGGAACGAGTGATCAAAGGCACTCGCAGGACTTGGAAACCAACATTTCTTCTGTGGTTGATTAAGGGAATTTGTTTTCTGTTCAAAAAACACCAAGATCAGTTGACATAGTAATACAAAGAGGGAAAGACATCAGACAGTGGGTTTGTTATAACAGTCATTTATTGCATCTGGGGTTGTTTTTTATGTTTTTCAGTGGTTTGTAAAAGTTGAAGAATTTATTTTTAAAAACTCTGTTTGAGGGAGTAAGACGTTGAACGTTGGTGCTTTTACTTTTATACATGATGTTTCCATTAATATTGACAGGCATAATAAAAAAGAATGAGTTTTTAATTGTTTTTTATGGTAATCAAGGACAAGATTGAATTAAATTACACTTTTTAATGATATCTTTCCATTTGAGAACATATAAAGTGCGATCATGAGGTTCTGTGAAACCACCTTTAATAAACTTAAAATGCCATACTTTGAGTTGGTCCTCTGCAGATGCCTTATCACATTATGGTAGAAATTGCTGACAGCCTAAAGGTCTTTACACAATGTGCATTAACAATATTTTTCAAACTCACCTGTTTTTAATGAAGCCGCTGACAGCAACCACGTAATTTAGCAGGATGAATTTGTGCAGTTTATTTGTTTGGATTTTACCACTGCATTGGCAGCAAGGGCGCTCATAGCTCAAAACGGACTTCGGTACTGAATGTAAAATCTCATACAGACAGCTAGATGCTGCTCTGGGTTAGTTAGCGCTCTACCTCCTTAGATGTGGTCCCAACTCCACCAACAAGAGCTCAAACTACCCCCCTGACCACCTCAAATATGTTCGGTAGTGGACATGATAGAACTTAAATTTCTGGATCAAACCATGAAATTCTCCCTACTGCTGCCTGCTTGTGACAACGGAATGAACTGTTTCTTCCTTTTCTTCTTTAGAATCTTTAAGACCAGCTCATCGCTGCTTGATGTCAACTTTTTTCACGGTGTATTTTTTGATTACGATTTTGGGTTTTTTTTGCAAAAAACCCCAAAGATTTTTAGTGCGTATATAGCCTACACGACAGGTTTCTTCAAAAAAAGAAAAAAAAAGAAGCAGAATTTCGTGTCATTTTATTGCAACGCACGCAGTGTGTAATGACTCTGAAGGGTGAATTCAGAGGGCACATCTTGCTGACTTTTCTGCCGTGATGATGTCTCACAACAAGAAAGTCAGATCAGCATGATAGAGAAGTTGATTTTTGCTTTCTGGGCAAGTTAGTGATCTTTAGTGAAGTTGCAGATGTGCACGTGCAAGTCTTCCTAACCCAACTTCCACAGACGGATCCAAAAGTAGCGACAGATTCTACATGCAGAATCACAGTATTTTCTGTTTTTCATGTTAGAAAATTCATGAATTGCTAAAGACCCCTAACTCCATAATGACTATGTGAAAAATGGTGCTTCTATATTCATGCACTTTAACATTAGCATGTATAATCATAGCATATATAATCACATGACTTCTTTTTTTTTTTATTTCTGATGTTTGGATTTTTGAATCCTTTTACATTTGTGTTGCTATATTTATTGAGAACATCTGCACGCTACCACCAGCTTCCTGTGTTTTTCTGTTTTGTTTGCTTTATGCTAATTGCTTCATGGTGTTATTTTTCCAGCAGCCGAGATGTATGTTATGTGTTTGCATTAAAGCTGAGACTGTGTTTTCTGCATTAAATCCCCTCAAGCAGACGGCACTGGAATTATACTAGTGGAATGGGGTAAATGTTTGAAAACTATGCATTTAATAATGAGCAAATAAAACCATTGTGACAGACAAATACCCTTATTAGCAGAAGATTATCTTCATGCAGACAACATTCAAATAGTTTTCCTGCACTGTGTTCAAAGTGCTGCAACAACAACCACAGGCAAGCTATTAAAACACTGATACACTTTTTAGCTGCACGAATGCTACCAGGCGAGGGACACAGGAAATTCATTTTCTTGTTATTGCAAAATTATTCAAATGAGAAAGCCATCAATAATATGATTCCCACAGAGAAAATCCCCCATAACAGGTCCAATAGGATAAGAGATTTGATAAGAGGCCGCGTCCCGCTGGCATATTGTAATAAACGGATTTTTGGAGTCCAACGGGTCCAGCATCATACATGCTCGAGTCCATGATGGATGCAGGGGAGATAACCCTTCTTTCCATGCGCATCTGTTTTTTTTTAATAATGGCTTTAACAATGACACAGCAACAAGATGATTTGAAAACCTGCGCTAATTTTTTCCTCACCTTTCAAGGCTGCACTGACAACCCAATTTCCATTAAATATAATCTGGCGGTTTAACACCCGCTATAAAACCCAATGGGGCAGAGACAGGTATTGTGCAGGTTTTAATTATCTCAACGATAGCCTTCAACAGCTGCTGTGTGTTTATTTTACTTTGCACTTAAAGGAGTGCTCTTTAATCTCCTGAAACCCACCTCCCCTCATTTTTTCCTGACACCCCGCTATCATGTATAGCTGATTTCTTGAGATTGTACCTGTCACGGTCTGGCTGGCAGATCGTGGGGAGATGGGGAAATAGGACCCAAACGCTGGACTTAATGGAATGAACAGTGGGTTTATTTACAGTGAGGTAATTGTACACCACACATTGAATCTCCAAAAGTGCTCCCTCGACTCCCGTGACGTGTCTTCTCCCAAGTGCTGGTATCCCGTGCTCTCTTCCCCTGTGCCTTCACACACCCCGTGTGTCTTGCAGTCCTGTGTTCCGCTGTCCTCCTGGGGAAAAACACAGACACAGCCGTTATGGCACCAACTCCGGCAGGCATACACTTTAACAACACTAGAAACACTGACATGGAGTCTAACTCAACGATCCTGCGCCGGAGGAAGCTCCATCGCTCTGTTAAGTAGCTCCCCCGACGATCCTGATCAGAAGCAGGTGTGTGGTAAGCTAGGCGTGACCAGCAGCTGGCAGGGCCACACCCATCAGGCCTGCAGGTGGCTGTCCTTCATCCTCCAGCCTCACACACATACACACACCAGCATTGAACACAAGAACACAGTGCAGCAAACATACATCCAATACACTAATAACAATAAAGGTCCACACTGTTCACGAACCCCGAGTCCCCGGAACCGGGTCCGTGACAGTACCTTCCCATTTCATTACTCCACCCTCTAAGAAGAAGAAAAAAATAGCTATTATGATCATCATGCTCAGCTTACGACTGACCTCATTGTATCACATTGTCAGCGCTCCAGGCAGGATGGAAGGGGCCTGCAATACGGGATTGTAAATTCTGTTGTTGCAGCTTTTAATTGGTGTGAAATTACTTTTTCAGTGGAAGCATAAGTATCTGACTTTGCAGTGTATAACTGAGTTTGATATGGTTGACAGACACCAGCATGTGCAGTTTGATAGCGGTGTTGGGCCAGCATAAACAAAGAAATGTCAGCGGATTGCCGGGGAGGCGAACAACGCCTTGCTCACCCGGGCACGTCCTCAACCTCATTTGTCCAGTCGCATGTATTCAGTCAGAGTGAAGTCATAATACTTAAAACTATGTTCACTTTTAATAATAATAGAAACAAAAACAGAAACAATAATAATAATAGCATGTTTGCTGAGAAGATGATATTTGGTTGGTGTTGCTACAAAAGATAGAAAAGATGGACATAGCCTTCAAGTAAAGTAGAAAAGTATATTAATAGTATATAACGTATATTGTGTTTTCTTCTGCTGTTACATCACCCACTGGTCCATCATCATTGCATGTTCATTGGCTCACGTATTATGATTGACAACTTAACAACTAATCAATGTACAGATTCATAATCTTCCATTCTTAAATTTAAAGTAAACATTTTTTATTTATATGTTTATTTATTTATTCATGACCCAAAACGAGTGACCGAGTCCATAAGCTCTTATTTATGACCTCAATAAACGCACAGTTGATGAGTTTATGGTCTAAATTTAATACAGCTTGGTTTTCATTTGGCAAAATGGAGCAGAGCAGATTGTAAGGCAGGGTGTATGGGTGTAATTTATGGCATGGCTACTTTGTGACTGACAAGGATCTACCTAATGAGCGTGCAGTGTCCAATGGTTTGTCAGCATTTGTCATGTCCAGTTTTTTTTTAAAAAGTTGGTGATTTTCAAAGTCTTCAACGTAACTCTTAAAAATGGTAATTGCGAAACCGGTGGGTGGCATCTTAGTGGCTGTGTCCATCTATTATATACATCATGTGGCAACTGTGTAGGAATCCTGCCAAGATAATCACATCAGATACACAGAAATGTCTGTCTTCTGTCAGCAATGACAATGACAGAAAATGGTTACATGTTGGCCTTTTCCACACATCCACTGACCTGTACACAAACCCAGTTGCACTTGAATTGCTGCTTTAGCACATGTCATCCTATTTGCACTGGATTATGGCCTAGAGTACTAAATCAGTCTGAACATTTGCTTGACAGGGCACTGTCTGCTCAGACAGTCTTCAGAGAGAATACAAAATCCCTCCTCTTGGGTATTTCAGGTTTACTAGGGAAATTCACAAATGTTTAATAATGGAGTAACATTCCCCTCTTATGGGGGGGTTTACTGAATCCTTTGTTGAGCAGAGGTAAAATGTGTACGTTAAATTATTTTGCTGCCAGATGTTTCCTGGCTTTTAAAGCTCCCAGAGCTCAAGGCCTTGTCAGTTTTCTTGGAATTTAAAAGGTGGCCTTGTTAAGCCTTCGTGTAAAGAGAAGAGCCAAAGAAAGCACCGTGTACCAGGTTATACTTCATCTGGCCCCAAACACATCTTTCATGCTCACGCTAGAGGCTGAGTGAAGCTTATATTGGATTTTCTTTGTTAGATTTTAAGATTTTTCAGAGCATACAATTTAGACTGTATTGTAATATCAGCAACAAAGAATGAGGCTGGTGTATCCCCGTGATTGTGAGGCTGGGTTTACGCTTATATATTAATGGAGGCGTTTTATGTAAATGTAACCCACATCTGGTCCTGGTGACCAGATGTGGGTTACATTTACAATCCAACCTATTCTTTGACACCTTTTTAAAGCACTTGGTGCGGTGATATACGCGTTACTTTCACAGTGAGTTTAAGAGCTTTAAATGATCATTTTTAGCTAAATTTACCAGCAGAATGCACATCACAGAGTGCATTAACAACCACGGTTTTCGAAACTGACTGAAATCCCTTCCACCTCTGTTGTTAAGAGAGTAATGTCCTGTATGAAATTAAAAACAGCGAGCATATGCGCGGAAATGATGGGATAGAAATGAGGAAGACATGCAACAAAGGGCTTTGGTCAGTTGCAAACGAGGGTAATTAAGGCTTGTAATCACTGCCTTGTTGGAGGGTTCACATAAGTCTCATTCCCCCCCTTTTGGCTCTATCATGGAACAGTCCATGTCCAAAAGTTCTCATTACCATCCTCTTGGGAGCGGTGATCAGTATTTCCTTTACAATCTGTAAAATGTGTTTGGAATTTCTTAAATTAAGTTAAGATCTGCCTCAGTGTGGCACAAACGTAAAAGAGGAGAAATGACAGTAAATTCAACTTTCAAGGCAAAGAAGAACCATCAAGAATGAGATACATCTATGTCGAGTTCTTCATTTTTGACATGACTTTTCTCTAAAGAAGTTATGTATAAGATGGTATGACATTTACGTCAACTATAAGATTTACCTTTTAGTCACATGGAATAGTGGGGCGGCAGCAGCTCAGGAAGTAGAATAGGACAGCTTCTAATTGAAAGATTGGTGGTTCGATCCCTGGCTGCTCGTGTCTGCGTGCCAAAGTTCCTCTCTGATGCGTCCAGAGAATGCATGAATGAGCATGAATGGCTGAATGAGGTGCTATATCAGAAGGTGTCCATTTACCATTAGGCTTATATAACGCCTTTGTGAAATTGCCTCTGAGCCACGGTTTCTCTCTCTTCATTTAAATAATACATATATGCATTTTCGCATATACATATATTTACGTGTCACATGAACAATGGATCTCTTATCTAAAGTCCTACTGTCATTTTAATCCAACGAGCTACAGCGCAGAACAGACCTGGCACATACCCATTTAGCAAAGCCTTTTATCTGTGTCCAATCAAGAATAATTGCCTCCTCCTTTCAGATCAAGCCACCTATATGGAGAAAAAGATCCTTAAAACTCCCCAGGGGTTGGAAGCTCATTCTGAATATGAATACATCGATGTTAAATAGCTGCCAGAGATTAAACACAAAAGCGCGCACACAGACACACGCATGCACACATAAACAAAAGAGGTCCACCTCCTCACACCCACTCCCGCATGGATTCCTTTATAAACAACATGAGTCAGTCAGGTTGGCTTTTTATTGCCGCTGCAGCTCTCTACATCCCCGTCCTTGGACTAGACTCAGCCAATCACGCCTGCAGGAGGTGGAGGGGGGGTGTAGAAGCAGCACTCATCAACAGCTAACCAGAAATGGGCCGGAGACAGACTGACCAGGGGCTGTGTTTCTCTCTGGTAATTGGCTCAGTTTTAGATCTTAATACGTTCAACAGATGTTTGCCTGTGCCCTGAGCCATGGAACAGCCAACTGTGGAGGAATTCGCCCTCTGTGCAGCGATGTCCTTGTTTTCAGCTGCTTTGGCGCCTGTCTCTCTCTGTTTGACTTGATTGCATGGAACATAATCTATTATACCTCATGATCCATTTCTACTGCATGCATGTATGTTGGAGCACTTTAGCATCATTTAACCGTAGCAAACAAAGACTTTTATGAGATGCCCTTAAGCTTTTTTTTAACACGAGTTTAATTATGCATAAGCATTTAGGGCATATTGCTGAATTTCACAATTAAGTATATCAACTAATCCTTCTAATACTCAATTAAATGTTTTCCACTGTAGTGTTGTTTGATTATCTTTAAGATTAAAAGGTAAATTCTCCTCTTTATGTATATCAGAATTGTATTTTCAAAAAAAGGACCTGATAATCAAGTTCAATACCAAGACTTCTCTGTTCTTTTTGCAAATGTTTCTAGACCTTAAAAGAAAGCCACAATGTTGTTTAAAAGTTGTTTCATAACTGAAACAAGAACTCATGGAAGCATCAACCAACTCAAAAACTGGTGGAAAAGTTCAAAGGCCGCCTATTCGAAGGCTAAAACTCACAGTGACAAAAGTGGTTCAAAGTCAGTCAGTTTTAGGGGTTATGGGTGACAACCATTATAGCCCCAGCCATTTGTTCCAACCCAAGAAGACTGCAGCATTGCTGTGTATGCCATTCCCTGTAAAGGCCCTATTGTCATTCCTTTATCTCTCAGTCGTTTTTTTTTCTTCTCTCACTCTGATTATTCACTATTCTGTTAAAGCTGATGGCCTGTGTGGAGGGCAAAGTGGTTGGCGATATATATGTGGTGAGCACTGCGACCAAAGGCTATGGGGTAATGACGGGCTTTCTAGGCTGAGAATAGATGGCAGTATGGTCGCCAGCCTCCTGTTGACATAATCTCCGTCTTTCTGACAGAAATTGTGGAGTGTGCAGCATGCGGTAACAGTGGCTGGCACAAAGTGTAGTTAAAGTCTTTGTAGAAATACCCTCCAACTCAACTTCAGCTTCCCGAAGGTCACTTATCCCAACCTCAGTGAGCCGACGTTCACATTAAATGACTCCTGCTGTGTAAACAAGCGAGGGGAGCTTGTGTAAACTTTATCTGCGAGTAGAAGCTGGTAAGCAGGGTCACCAACAATTAGGAGATTGATGTCCTCTCCTTTAATGTTATTCAGCCACTATAATAAAGGGAATAATTACTTGTGTGTGCGTGGGGTTTTTGTTTTTTTCAATGCTGTTTTATTACACATTATTTTTCATCTTATTATCTTGAGTTGTTGAGGTTTAAATTTATCATCTTAAAGGTTTATATGCTGATTATATTGCTTCCAGAGTTGGTCAAGTTACTTGAAAAAAGTAATCAGTAACTAATTACTGATTACTTCCCCCAAAAAGCAATCCTGTTACTTTACTGATTACTTATTTTCAAAAGTAATTAATTACTTAGTTACTTAGTTACTTTTTAAAAACACGATTTACAACCTGAAGAGGTGATAAAGCGATAGATCTTTCAGCCCAATTCTACTTTTTCTACATAATCCATCATACAAAATGTAATCAAATGGAAAAGTCTCTTTTTAAAACTTGTTTTATTAGTTTTAATCTTTTAACTTTATGCATCAAGCAAAAATTTAATTATATGCAACATTCTCTGACTGGAAGAAATTTGTTTAATATTTAAACCTATTTTCTGCACATTCCAGCACATAATTTTTTTTTTGTGTGTTTACACTCACTCTTTCAAATAGATGCAAGTAAAACACAGCAGAAAATAAATAAAATCAAAGACTAGCGGTCCTTTTGCTCTATTTTCACCTGTAAAGCAGGAGCAGGGTAGGCGGAGGTTTACCCTGGTGCAGGTGTGCCGCGGCGGTCAGTGGAAGAATCCGCGAGTTTCTCTGTGAGTTTCCCATTACGTCGTTGCGCACTCGGTGCTTGCTTGGAAGTTTAGGGGTTTTTTTCGCTGTAAAAAGAAGTTTTCTTCCCACGCACAACGGACACTAATGTTTTTGTCACTTTTTATGGAATCAAACTTAAAGTAAGGTCAGTACTTCCACGCTTTAAACGCTGCACGCTCATACTCTCTCGATATATTATCCATTGTTGATCTGCACACAGCTGTTGTCACAAACGTCGCACTTGCTTACATCACTGTCATGAGACATTCTCGCAAAAAAAATCACGGTTTTAGTAACGCAGTAACACAGCGTTCCTACGGGAAAGTAACGGTAATCTAATTACCGTTTTTGCAATAGTAATCCCTTACTTTACTCGTTACTTGAAAAAAGTAATCGGATTACAGTAACGCGTTACTGCCCATCTCTGATTGCTTCATATAAGAAAGGCCTAACTCTGAGTACACTCTGTGCCAAAAAGTGCTGACAGGAAACTGCATGCTTTTGCAGAAGCGTGCTTTTGCAGCTAGAATGAAGTGAAAGTGAAACCAACTAGGCTGTTTGATCGAAACTTAAAGTGTGGTGTGACATAGAGAGCAAGTATATAAATAACTAGGCTTCCGTTTGTGCTTCAGACCTTGGGTTGTGTGTTGTGTCCTAAGGTCTCCATATCCGGATATGTAAAATAAAGATCATTTTTTAAAGTAAAAAGACCACTTTTGAGCCGTGTCTTTCTTGGGCCTAAGAATCCAAAAGAACCGGAATATAACAAAGAACACAGGTCAAGCCTCAAGTGAGCAAAACAAATTTAAGGGTCTACAAGGTTAACAGAAATTCACTTGGATATGAGACAGAGTTAACCGAATACACCGCAGCTAAGTATTTCCCCTTTATTTTAGCCTCAACAACAGCCTTTCCTGGCATTTGGCACCAGGTGAGCCCTTTGAAAAAGCTCAAACTGGAACAAGGTGTGCATTTTACAGTTGATGTTTCAGAAACTGGTGAACAATATGTACGTTTTTATATATAGTATTTTTTTTCTTGTAATGCAGCCTGTCCAAGCGGTACTCTACCATTAAAAGAAAAGAAGATACAATCATTACTACATGGTTGTATCTACTTATGAAATGAGCAGAAAATATGCAGCATTCTATAGTTTAAAAAAAACAATCCTAAATTTGTGTTTATTTAAGGAAAGCTGTTAAACATATTTGTAGTTACTGAGCCAGCTGGCCACAAATGTCTTTATAGATATAGAGAGAGGTGCTGTCACACACGCACCTGCAAGCTATCCAGTACAAGTCAGCAGCCCAGTGGGAGATAAAGGGCCTGGCTCAAGGGCACCTGCACTGTATGTGTTAATAATCTATAATAGTAATCCATCTATACATACAAAAATAACGGAACCTTGCTTTTTTTTTTTTTATTGATTTTGCTGATAATGCCTAATAATTCTATTTAAGTAAGACATGGAATCTAGGCTGTTTGCTTTTAACTGAGTATGTTAAATTGTGGCACTTAAACATGAAAACGTGTAACTATTTCTTCTTTATAAATTCTAACCAAATACTTAAAAGTTAAATGTTGGAACTGCAGCATTTACCAGATAGAAAAGGCTTCCTAAGAGAATTTATCATAGATTACAGCTTGCAGCACAGAAGGAGGCCACACTGTAAAGGCACAGATTGTAAAATACGTTAGTAGAGTTCAGTAGATTTTCTTTCCCCTCCCAATTCAAGTGCATAATCCTAGCTATGGTGGCCGCTGTAGAGCAAACTGAAGGACAGACAACTCTGGTCATCTGTAGTGAGCGTAGGCTGTCAGTCTGCTGTTTACCTTGGCTGTCATTATCCAAGGTGTTCATGTCTATATACTCTGGAGGAGGCTGTAAAACTTTGTGGACATAGTCCAATATGAGTGCATGAGTCAGTGAAGCTCAAATCACTCTAATGACAGAAAAACTGAGGTGAGTTGTTGAAGCTATCCTGAAGTTTTCTGTAGGTAAGCGCTGCTGTTTGGCTTTCGTTGGCCAAACTTCTTTTGAAGTGGATCAAACTTTACTGAAGTCTGGCTCTTAGTGAATAAACTCTCATGATGTGAGAATGTAATCAAACTGTTTGTCAAAGGGTTATTGTCATGCGGGAGGGTCGCGTGTCCAATCTGCTTTTTCTGCAATCTGCTTTTTCTGAAATAGAAAAGCATGTTTGTGCACGTTTTTGTGTGTTGGAGCCCTGAAACAGATGATGAAAATATACATATATTAAAAGTTAAAGGTCATATGTAGTTTGAAAGAGGTATTTGTGATCTTTAAAATTAAAGTAACTTATAAGGGGTGCTATGTATGTGATCCTTTTCTAGCTATATACATAAAACCCAATTAGGCAGATGGCTATCTATCTTGGCCAATTTATGATGGCGGGGAAACATGGCAGCTTCCACAAACCAGCTCACTCCTGTGTATTTTTAATGAATTAAGTCCAAGATACTCTATTAAATAATCTCAAAAAAATTACTTGCTGTACCTTTAAGGCAGGGGTGTTGAACTCCAGGCCTCGAGGGCCTGGTGTCCTGCAGGTTTTAGATCTCACCCTGGGTCAACACACCTGAATCAAATGATTAGTTCATTACCAGCCCTCTGGAGAACCCCAAGACATGTTGAGGAGGTAATTTAGCCATTTAAATCAGCTGTGTTGGATTAAGGACACATCTAAAACCTGCAGGACACCGGCCCTCGAGGCCTGGAGTTCGACACCTGTGGCCTACGGAGTCTTTGCACTCACCTGATGGACTGGAGAAATTAACTTCTGAAGGATGCAATAGCTCAAACCACATGAAAATATGTTTTCCTGTTTTTTCCATGTATTTATTTATTCATATATTGCAGTGTATTTAGAGAATCCTATATTCTTCACCTTTTTCTGTTTTACAGAGTATTTCCATTTATTTAAGGTAGATCTATAGTTCTTATGGCCACCTGCTCTTGGGCTGTATACCTTCCCAGTAGTGACTTCAAACACAGTGAAGGGGAAATTTTAGAGCGAATCCTAAACAATAAATGGTGTGGGAGCAACTCTCTTCCAGGGTCAGGGAGAGAACTGTTCTCATGCATCAGGGTTTTTTTCCACTGGCTACTGGTCTTCAGCACCAAAAGGGCCACCACATTAACCATTCTTAATGAGCTGCAACGACCCTCTTGCACTCTCCCCTTGTTTCAAAAAATTGCAGGAGTATGTTCTGCAGAGATTGCTGCTTAATTAGAAAGCTCAGCCAAAACCCAAATATTGTTCCAAGGACTCAATCTGAGTCCATGTTCATCATTTTCTTCTATGGACTGGATCTAACTGCTCTACAGCCAAATGCGTCTGAAACAGATGCAAACTTTTAATAACTTCTGGTCACTGAAACTTAAAGTGATTCTTAACATTGTTGCTTGCTTCTACATTCCGTGGTATACTACTTGGTTCTTAACCGAAACAAGACATGACTAAAATACATTTTGACCCCTGAATTTTGACAACAATGGTCCAAATTGTCCATCTAAATTTCAGATGGAAACTCTTTGTGAACTATTCATCCAGGTTATGAAACTGGACTTATCTGACTTAGAATTGCATCAAATATAATCTGCAATTGGGAAATTTCAAATCTTGTGACATCTTTGACCTACTGTGACTTTGGATTTGACCTTTATTATGGCATGAAATACAGTAATGCTGCAAAGTAAAGTTGCAATGCTTCAAAGCACATTAAAATATCTTACATAAGTTACACCAATGAAATGCATAGAACCTTTACATGTCCTGCACTGATGCCCCACACTGTTAAATAATTAAATATGGTTAGCTATGAAGACATCCATAAAAAATGCAGACAAAATCAGTATAACTTCATCCTTCCATCTGTTTTATTTTTGCCTGGTTACTGTCGCAGGGCTGACAAATAGAAACCAACAACCATCCACACTTATATTCATTAATATGGTCTATTTAGAATTACCAATTAACCTAATGTGCATGTTGATGGAGTGTTGGAGGAAGTATCTGGAGAGAACCCTCACAGGTAAAGATAATAATATGCAAACACCTAACCCACCTATCTACATGTCATGATATTCTGATTAACCCTTTCTGAAGTCTAAGACAGGGGTCCCCAACCTTTTTTGGGCCACGGACCAGTTTAACGTCAGACAGTATTTTCACGGACCAGCCTTTAAAGTGTCGAGGGTAAATACAACAAAATAAAATGATACGACCAAGATAAAAACTGTGGTATTTTGTCAATATAATAATAAATGCAAATTCATTGTGTAATTGTGTAACTTTATTAGCAGCGTCCTCTTGAAATGCGCTAACAACATTAAGAGTACCGTCCTCCTATCTGCCCCTTAATGCTCTCTGGTTGCTATGGTAACATGTAACTATTTCTTTCAAAATAAGACACACAACTACAACACGGGAAAAGACCCAGGGAAACCGAGTTAACAATATAAACCCTAAAAGCCATAAATTTCACATCCGAGCCTCAACTATCGCAGCCCGGTACCAAACGGCTCACGGACTGGGGGTTGGGGACCGCTAGTCTAAGCATCATATCTGCTAACCCTAAGCCTAATCTTACGTTGCACTTTGGGAGAACTGCATCAACCATTGCTGGCAAATGGTGCATTGCAATAACAAAGTAAAACAAATACCTGTATCTCAAATATCTGAGATCTAAAATGTAACACTAACTGTAATCTGACTTTGTATGTTTTATTTTACATAGTTTAAAAGCATTGCTATCACATCATAAAATATGTAAAAACAAAAAACAAAAAAAACCCTTCAGTGTTATTAATATGCACTGTATTATGTTATTTACAACAACATCGTGTCCACAACATAGACAATGTAAGCATGGTTATTTTGTTGGCTTCAATCTATTTTTGTGATGTAGGACTTATGTGCATCAAACTGTCAATAAAATCCACATGAGCTGCACTGTTAGGAATAAAAACTGGCATATAGTTTGAAGTAAGCACTTTTACCTCGTCTTAAATCGGTCATGTGATTTGGACATGTCGGTGCATCTGACTTCAGAAGTTTAATGAAACTGGCATAAACTGACATCCAACCTAGACACAACATCATGATCCAGCATGGCTGGTTTGACTCTAAATAAATTCTGTATAGGTATTTGTGGGGTATTTCATTTCTAATAAGTAAAAGAAAACGGTTTCTTCTCCTCTCACAGTATGCATGTAGGAGATTAGAGACTGTATTATCTGGCCCAATTTAAACAGTATAGTTAGAAACTCTTATCAGAATTAGTTTGGTTGGACCTACTTTCCATTTAACTGCAGATACTGTTACAGCAATATTACAGCAAACAATGATTTTTATATCATTATTTATTTATTTTCAATTTCAAATTCTGCAGTTGGCTCCCTTCCCTCCACACAGGTCTGGTAGAGAAAAAGTAAACTGGTCTGACCTACCAGTGTTGGACAAATCACTAGAATCAATAACACAGTAATCAATCATTTATTACATTACATTAACGTCTCCACTATCTTGAATTTGAAATGTCAAGAAATAAAAAGTAAAACGCGGTGGTCCAACAAGCAATCACAACCACACTTTGGAGGGATTTACTGACCATTTAGCAGCAGCTTTACTTCAGTGATAGGATGTTACCCTCCAGATGTTTTGACCCCAACTGTGGAGTTTAAACACCATTTATCTCTAAATGAATCTAGATGACTCCAGAATGCACAAGTACCCGTGGCTAAAGTTAGCAAGACTTTTAAAATGACTGCTTGGAGTTGCGGTTATCCTATCATTTTACTAGTAATGCATTACTGCCCAATATGCACCTTTTGCATTATTTGGACAAGTGGTTGGGGTTTAATTGTCTAAACTTAAGATGGTTTGGATTTAAATGATTCTTAACACAGAACAAAGTATGTGGTGCGGCAGGCAAAAAAACGTGGTTGGAGATAAACAGAGTTAACGCCAGCAGGAAGTAAAGGTTTGTACCTGAACGTCATTATTATATATGTTGGAATATATGTTACCAAGAGTCCTCCAAGAGAAGAGAGTCTGTTCCATTGATTATAGGGATGCTATCATCCACCCATCCATTTTCTTCCACTTATCCAATCCAGGGTTGGGGGGGGGAAATAAATGATTTGATCAATGTTGGTGCAGCACTGGTGATTACCAATCTGTCACAAGACCAACTCACAAACACACACAACCATTCACATTGACACCAATGGCCAGTTTAGAATCACCAATTAATCCCCATGCATTTATTTGGGAGAAAGCAGGAGTACCCAAAGAAAATCTACACAGACACCATGCAGAGAATATGCAAACTCCCCAGACTGGATTTGAACCCAGGGCCTTCTTACCATGAGGCAACAGCGTGAAGCGCCACATCAACCTGCCACCGACCAAAACATCCAGATCAGCAGTGGCGGCTTATTAAGATTCAGGCAGTGTGTTTGGACATGCTGACATATTTTTCTGCCATGATTCTGTTCTGTGACGGTAGCTGCCTTCCTCTGCTAAAAGGATGTATTTTAGACCATGTGTGAGGTTTTAAAAAGGCGTATAAGAAAAATAGTACTTCATACCAATTGTCAGGATTCTTTAATTTATTGCTACACACTGGAGACCAGTGCCCTTGAGGAGTCTCTCTTTTGTGGTGCAGGGCAGTGGCTAATGAAGTGACAAACTCCACATAAGGAAAGTTGCTGTTAAAAGTGTGATTCTTTTTAAACACTGTAAACACTCTCCAACCAAGGAAAGGCACAATTGCCCCCCCTTCCCACACTCCCTCCAACATGGCCTTTTCAGTTTTTGGTGGAAATTAATTCTTCATGAGCAACATACATTTTTATCAGTGCCACAGGATCCATTAAACAAGGCCACACAGATAAAGTTCACTTATCAAAATTCTTGCTTCTTTCTTGGTGGTAATTTGTATTTTAATGATAAGCAATTATATTTCGCTCCCTGCACGGGGATTTCACCTTGATAATCTTTGACTCCTTTGAAGTCCATTTGGTTATGTTTTTTCCCCTATATCCTCCCTTCAGGCTTTTGCCTGACGTTCTCTTGTAACCTTGAAAATGTACTTTCCATCAGCATATCCCACATCTCCTTATCGCTTTACGATGTTTAGGTACGACCACGACAATTGTGTTTCCTTATAATTGCTTGGAGAACGTTAACCTCTCCTATTAATGGTGACTCCTTTTCACTGAAGCCAGTCTCTAAGGGTCAGTTTTATTGAATTGTCTTTTTGAATCTCTGTCTGCTCTAAATGGAAATGCAGTCAGCTTATTTCATTTATCATACGCCTATAGTCTCCAGCAGTCTACTTTCACTCTCCCATTGCTCATAAAGAATTGAACAAATCATTTTATCCACAGTGGAGGGTTATGCAGCTTAACTGCATTATTTAAGACACAATTAAATGCTTAAATTTGATTGTGCACAATAGTGAGCTGTTTTAGATGCTGCCCTTTATGTCCCGGAGTCTGGTATTTTTATGACCCTAATATCTGCACAAATGCATCCTCTACAACTTTCAGCTAATACTTCCACTGTGCATCTCAAATTGCTTTTGAGCCATTAAATATTCAAAATGCTCTTTTGGGGGGGATTGTTAAACTTTTTATATTTTCATTCAGCATATTGTAACAAAACCGTTTTTGTTGGAAATTCTTTTCTTCCAACTAATATCGCAGAAGACCCCAAGGCTGAAGCAGAAGTAAAGTGAAAGTGAGAGAATCCCAATCTGGCAATTTAGATGTTTTCTCATTATGATTATGTTGGTATCATATGGTAACTAGAGGGGATTTTTCTTGGCTCTCAGGATTCCACAAATTGAAACTAAACCTAAAAAACTAAAACGAGACTTCAGAAGTTTTCCAAATCGAGAATTTAGATTATTACCTCTTCCATAAAACAGCCCACAGAAGCAGACTTCATTCAAAATGATGTACAGCTAGGGCTAGCAGTCGTGACATCAAGTTATTTATTTATGATGAATTTTGGTGTGAAATTATGATATCAAAATATTGAGATGTCACAGCCTTGCAACTTAGAGTTAAAGAAGCGTAAAGCCCACATAGAGTAGAGAATGAAAGGGTCAAATACTCACCCAAAGACTGGGGTTTGTGTCCCTCACTAAACCAAAATTTAATGTAAAATTATTATAGAAACTTGTTGTCAGTACAGTTGTTTAAGGGTTAGGCAAAAATATATAGGAAAATAAAATGTTTTTTAATTCTTAATAGAAATAAATGATGATTTAACAGGTTTTGCCAGCTATGAGAACAAGACCTTTTTCTTTCTTTTTCTTATCACTAGGGAGGAATTTTGGTCCATTTTTGTTTACTGAATAGTTTTAATTCATCCACTTTGGAGAGTCTGTTTAGGTCACGGCAAGCTTCAATAGGATCTGACTTGATTTGACAAAACCACTCCGGAACCTTCATTTATTGTTTAATTTTTTTAGGCATTCAAACATGAACTTGCTGCTGTTTTTCAGAACATTCTCATCCTGCATAACCTGAGTTTGTTTGAGCTTCAGGGCTCAAGGTGATGGCCAGACAGTCTCCTTCAGGATTTTCTGATAGAGAGGAAAATTCATGGTTCCACCAAATCATCCTGAAGCAGCGAAGCAGCCCCAAACCATCACACTGTTTGGCTGTTGGTACGCTGTTCTTTTTATGAAATTCTGTACTAGTTTTATGCTAGATGTAACCGAGTCAAACCTTCCAGAAAGTTTAACTTTTTGTCTCATCAGTCCATACATTATTTTCACAAAAGTCTTTAAGATCCTCAAGATGTTTCTGACAAATATAAGTCCAACACAAGCCGTTGTGTTTTTTTGGTTAGCAGTGCTTTTCTCCTTGGAAATCTTCCACGGATGCCATTTTTCATGGTGTGTGCTGTTGTTTTTTGAGATCTATTAATCTACTTTACTTTGTCACACGGGTTCTGTTTAAGTGATTTCTTGATTCAACAGATCTTGCAGTAATCAGGCTTGAGTGTGGCTAGTGAAATTGATTCCACCCCCCCCCAAAAAATGGGTAAAAACTACTAGAGGGCAAATGCTTTTTCATGGCACTGTCCCAAGCAGAATTTATAGTAGGTAATAGTATTAAAATATCACTCATTTAAAAGTTATTTTAGATTATTTTCACATTATTTCTTATCAATTATTCTTTTAGTGTAACTGTAGAAATGCTATGATTCCTCAAAACTGACCGACTGACTGTCCATCGTTTGACCAGAACAGGGCTAACACATCATTAGGATTCATCATCTGAGGATGATGATTATCCCCAATAAATGAAATCCATATCACATATTCCTAGCTTTTAT
Organism: Maylandia zebra; assembly: GCF_041146795.1. Taxonomy (NCBI): domain Eukaryota; kingdom Metazoa; phylum Chordata; class Actinopteri; order Cichliformes; family Cichlidae; genus Maylandia; species Maylandia zebra. The sequence goes on from NC_135186.1 coordinate 10,061,137, forward strand.
TATCTGTCTCCATGAATTAAAGTATTAACTTACAAAGGTCATTAACACTACGAAGATTATTCTGTGATGGTCACAAATACAGAGCTTTAAGACTGCCACACACTTCAGATATCAAAAACATCTTTGAGCCTGAGCATGAGATGTCAAGTTGTGAACAGAAGTGCTGGTGAAATGAAGATACTGACATCCCCATTCAACCAACCTGCCAATAGCAGAAAGGATAAAAGCCACCTTGTCTCCAGCAGGACCGCCAAAGAATACTGACTTGTCAAACATCCATGGATTTGTCTAGTGAACCTGAAAAAAACCAATCTCTTGCACATGTTGCAGCCTGCTCAGTGGGAAAAAGAGTTGGAGAGAGTATGTGAAGCTTTTTATAGCAAATCAATGTTCCCCACTTAGGTGCAGGTTACATAGAGGTGAAAGTTTCCCAGCTGAATTCTGGCCTGGGATTTATCACAGTGCCTCTGTAATCTGTATTTAAGAATCTATTTTTCATCTTGACCATAATGGCATTAGGATCAGAGAATGACTCTGCAAACCCCTTCACAAGAGTGAAACTTTGACATTAAGAAAAAGGGAGAGCCAGTCATCCATGATTCTGTGCAACCTCTAATGGTATCAAGACTTCTCCAGAGACCAATTTTCATTTTACCTTTAAAGTCTTTCAAATCTTAAAGTGATTCATAGTCAACTTTTAAGTCTATCGTCAAATAATACCCAGGGGAACATAATTAGCGTTTGAAACTATAATAAAAATGATGCATTGGACAACTTTCACTATGAGCCTTTCAGTTTAACTATTTGCCAGTGCGTCTGATGAGAATTTGCAAAAAATTAATTAAATTACATTGAACTGAATTAAACTAAATTAAGTATTTTGTACCTCTGGCCCACCACAAGTCCTCAACAGATGTTTCCTAAAGCCACTCGTCTTCTTTAGCTGTGTTCTTTTGGTCACCTTTTTGTTTAGATTTAAATCTTCACCCCTCTCCCGAGGACACCGAACACTTTGGAAGCGATTCAGCATTGCTCTTTATTTTCTGCATCAATCTTTCCCTCTCCGGACTAGTCTTTGCAGCTCTGCTGCAGAAACACATTCCCGCAGCATGATGCTTCCACCACTGTGTCTGGGTATTAATGAGGCGATTATCCACACCTCGTTTCCTACACACACTGTTTTGGGAACTGTGGCCAAATTGTTCAGAGTTACTTCCATCAACCTGAGACTTTACTGTACATCTCATGATCTGAAATATACTTAGATTCCTCTTGACAAATACAGTGTGCTTTTTAGTGACATTTATCCACTCGATCAAATAGCCCAGATTGGTGGATTCATGTAACAAAAAAACTCATTCATAGTGACCTTTGGATTAATAGGTATCTCTTGGGCTAAGGCCCTTCATCCCAAATGGCTGAGTGATCAACACCTCATTCTAGATCTTCAAACATTGTAATTCTGTCATTACCACTAATGATGCAAAGATCCACACAAGGTGTTATTTGGCACTGGTGCCAAGAAAGCGTAGTTCATGTCACACTGGGAAACATCATGTTGTGAACTTTACTGTTATTTTGAATCTTAAATTGTTCCGGCGCTAAAGAGAACTGCTTGTCCCAATATCTGATAATGTGGATTTAATTATGCACAGGTGGACTCCAGTTAAGCTTCAAAACGAGTAGGGGCTAGAATTAAGATGCACCAGAGTCCCATTGTTAGTTTCACAACTAAGGGTAAATTCTTATATAAATTAGGTCACATAAATATACATAAATTCACATTTATCGAGGGGGGTTCATTAAACCTATGGCCAGTTTAGAATTGGAGGCATTTCCTGTTGGAGGAAACTAGAGTACCAGAGAGAACCAACACAAACATGTGGAGAACAAGTAAACTCCTCACAGTCAGATGGTGGATTTGAACCCAGGACGACAGTGCCACCATGACACCCTCGATATTTTATTCTTATGTCATTATGTAATTAACAAAATACTCCAATATGCTTTTTTTTTTTACACTGTGTAGACCCGCACAGTGACTCCAAAACTCTCTTTTTCATAAGCCCAAAATTACTGCATGTTCTTAATAGCCAAGCTAGCTACACGTAGCTTGTTAAGTTGCAGTGAAAACTTGGCTTAAAAATCAAAAAACCTGTTCTTATTTTTTAATGTATTCATTTTGATTTATAATTATTATATGATAAACTCCTAAATTCCAAGAAATAATTGCAGTTACTGAGGACAGTCCTACTACAACGCTGCTGCCACATGGCCCAGGTGCCAGCATTTTGTCCTAATGGCTAATGAGAATACCAATGATCCACAAAACCAACCAACAGCTTCAGCCTCAACATGCTTAGAAGATTAAAAAAAACCCTAAAACAACCTATTTGAGACTAAAGTGTCATGGACAAATGCTTGACAGGAATGTGGTTTTTTGCTGATTTAAACTACTTAAAGAGTAGTTAGAGAACGTTAGAGAACCAGTATCAGACTAAAACTGGCACAGACTTTATCTTTGTTGTTCTTGTATGAATTTTTCAGTCGCCTGCTTTTGCATGTTTGCTTGAGTAATTGTAAAAATGAGCCTACTTGTTATGGGTAATTACTATGGTGTTCACTTTTTAGTAATAAATTGAATTTTGTGGATCCATCCTGTGCCGATATTTTAAGTCTTTAAAAATTATTTCATGCTTCTGCTCATCCAGCACGCACTCTCTGGAGTTGTTTAGCTGTAGGATAATTATTTGGATCCGTTCTCTAAATGATGTTTCTCCACCTCAGATAGAAATAGAGGACAGTTAAACCAAGTCCTCCTCTCATAATTGGAAAAAGAAACTCTATAACACCAGTGTTTGTGTAATATCTCTCCAGCTGAGCATTATGCAATGACAGGTGTTGTTTGGATAAAAAAGGTGGAAATGAAAATTGATGTTATGAGTGTCCCTGTCCCCCTCCCCCCACCAGAAGGCACTTGGGTTTCACCGGCAGTGCTTTGCTAAATCCTAATCTGCAGCTGGAGGCTTTGGATGGAAGATTGAGAGCATTCATCTGTTGCATTACCAGAAGGAAAATACCTTAGTGCACATTAGAAAACAATTTGGTGTAAAATTAATTATGAATCCTCGCAGTTTCACTGCAAATTGTTGGATTTTGGTTGAAGGTTTCCATGTATCCATTTGTGCTTGATGCGTGTGGGCTTTATCCTATTCACAATGTGTGGGTGGGAATTAAATGAGGGGAATAAATAATATCAGTGCCAGCTGATAACAGAAAAAAAGTCTGTCTGTCTGACTTCCACCAAACTAAAGCTCTAACAGAATGAGAGGAGCTCCAGCAGATCCAGAAAGCCACTCTGTCGATACTCTTGCTCGCCCTCAAATGACAAGTGACAAATCCTACATTTACATGAGCTTTACATATTAAAAAAGCTGCTCTATAGAGAAACCAATCGATGCGCTTGGCCTCCGTCAAGTGATTGTTTTCCTTCCATTGCGTCGGACGTGCGCTAGTTCCAACTTAGTTATTGCTCTGAAAATTTAGGGCGGAAGTTTGAGGAACTGTGTTCATACTATGAGCTGTTCAGTGCTGTGAGAATGAATTGGGACTGCAGTTAAAACTTGCCCACAGCTAGGCATCACACAAAGACTTAATCTTGCAAAGTATACAATGTGCAACCTGGAGCTGTATCACCAACACTGACAGGGCTGCGCTAATCTATTGAACCTTTTGTTTGCGTGATTCTTGGCTGTTATTTTCACGAGAAATAAACTTTATTTTATAAAGACGGATAATCCCACGGAGAAAAATGGACCCATTATCCCCAACTGAATTTTCTTGCGGTGCTCTCTTACAGTCACCTTTCCATCTTTTCCTATTCACAGTCATTGGGGCAGTGCTGCAAGAGCTATTTTTTCTCATTACTGCCTGAACAGGAAGAAAGTAAAAGCACACCAAAAGAAATGGGGCAGTCTGAGGCCATTAGAAAATGTATCAAGCATAGGTGAGAAAATGCATTAGTCGCATCTGTTGGAAGAAACGAAAAGACAGCAGCCGTGATGTCAAAGTAATCCGATGATTCAGAGACCCTGCGCCTTTCACTGTTATCGGCGACACCCCTTTTGTTCAGGGGTCTGAGAGAGGTCCGCTTTAACAAGCTGATGGCCACATGATCATTGTACAAATTAAGCCTTGATTTGAGTGACTGAAACACAATCTGCTTCTCCAGCCCGACATCTCCCATAGCGCTTAACAAGGCAGTCACTCCTCTATGAAAACAACAAGCCCTCATCAATAAGTGGCTGTTGAAGCTATTCCAAAATAAATTTGTTTTACTACAGTCCAAACAGCAATCCCTCATTAAACTGACTGTAGTTTGGATTGATCTCCCCCTGCATAGTAATTAACCACAAGGAGACTTTTAATATGCAGGTTCGCTGAACATCATTTCACCATTAATAGAAACTTGAATGAGAAAGTGGATGGCAGGCAGGATAAGCTAATAGCTTAGAAGGCCCACTGATTATATTTGACCGTGAATTTTTTGATCAAGAAGATCAACTCCATTAATAATTTCACAGCCCAACATATTGGAACCATTGCGTGTTTTGTATGAGTCGCATAAGATCAGTTTCGTTCGAGGCTCGGGGCATGTTGTCGTCCAAAGATAGCATGCAGCCAGAGCAGCTTTGACCTTTGAACAACTCCAAATATTTAAGTGTCTTTATGTGCCCAATTTTACATTTTTGTTCAAAAAAAAAAAAGAAGAAAGAAAAAAGAAAAAATGGGCCCAATGTTCTTTAGCAGAATCATTTAAAACTAGGAAGTAAGAGTGATTAATGATAACGTCTCCTATTCACTGACCTTCAAAGGAAATTTATGAATGTTCCAGTTCTACAGGAATAAATTAAAATACTGTGTTGTTCACTATATCATCACTTGGTGTTCATTTCTTGTCTTTTGTTAATATTTGTTGATTGGATGGTTTTGGCTAGGTACCATTATGCTAGCAACACATGGATCCTTTCACTTTTTTGCATGATATTTCTGTCAATGAAACTCATAAAACACATTAATCGGGTTAAAAGAGCTCCTTATGGAACAGACTTTGCAATTCAAAAGTAAATGCACACATTGATGTTTGCTGGGAAATACTGTATTTTTTTTTTTTTTTTAAACGAAAGCTGTAGCTTTACTATCCTTTTATCAGTTCCCAGAGTCAGAACCAGACACGGAGAAGCTGCATTCAGCTTTTATGCTCCTTATATCTGGAACAAACTCCCAGAAAGCCTCAGATCAGCTGAAACACTCAGTTTATTTAAATCCAGGTTGAAGACTCACCTGTTCTCAGCTGCATTTGAATAAAGCACCAAATCCACACTTTAAGCTTAAATTTCAAAACTTACATTTAACTACTGATTTTATCTACTGTTCTGATTTTATCTGTTTTGATTTTATATACTGTTGTTTGTTTGTTTGTTTGTTAATTAGTTTATTTGCTTGTTTTAATCAATTTTAAATCATGCTTTTTATTTGTTCTTGTTTCTAATGTCTCTGTAAAGCACTTTGAATCACCTTGTTGTTGAATTGTGCTATACAAATAAACTTGCCTTGCCTTGCCTTACTATGACACAGTGCACTGATTAGTTCCTGTTTGTGCTTTCTCCCCCTGTTTATTCCTTGCAGCCATTATAGCAGTTGTTGAAGTTTCATAAAGTAAAGAATGAAGGCACAAATGAAGCTTAAAATAAAATGCTGTAGGTCAACTACTTTATTAGTCACATTACAATTACTGTTCCTGTGGTACAGTATTTGTCCAGCCACAGCAAAATGCACATGCTGCCAAACACCTTCAGAGTTTTTAAAAAAAAAAAGTCTGATTCATATTCAGAGTGAAAAAAGACTATTGATGTGATTCCTCATAACCCCACAAATCCTATCTGCAGTCTGTACCTCAGCACTGTGCTGTGAAGGCAGACCATATTACTGACAGGATTTTGGAGCACAAGCCTAATCTGTGCTCCAGGAGCTGTCCAACAAACCACATATTGCATCCCAAAACAGAGGAGAGCAGCAACACAATTTGGCCTTCTTTCTCTACTTGTTTGGAAAGCTAAATTTTGGATCTTAGCCTATACTTAAAATAACAGTGTGCATACTGTACAGTATAAAGGAAAGCAGAGGTATGGGAGTCAACTAAAGTCATATGTCATACTGGTGAAAGCAGGTCAAGTCAGACGCCGCTATAGTTATCTGAAGCTGTTAAAATTGTATTAGAAAGTTTGTTTAAAAAACATGTGCCATAAGTGTCCTCAATGGGATATTTAGTTCTGGGCCTGTAATATATGTGACTTATATATGACCAATTTCTGCTTCAAGATCATCTTATTCTGCACCTCTGGACCATTTCTAGTACAGTTGTTACTTTGGATTCAAATCATCAAAATGTGACTCTGTGATTTCTCCATGGACACACAGTAAACACCAACCTCAGTGTCAAACTGACCTGTCTGATGATGAGGATCATTAGTAGAAATGACAACTGTCTCTACAGCTTGGACGTAGAAGCTAAGCAGACGTTTTCAGATGACGAATCTAGTCTTTTGCAAAGAGTATACTATACAGTTACTATCACAAAAAAGGACAGCTGGAGAAACTGAATTAAAATTAAATTTGTTTTCATATTTCCAAAGCAGTAGTTTATTAGTTAATGTCATGTTACAAAATTTAAAATTCTCTCTAATATTGTATCAAAACACGTCTCTAAGCTTTTCATTGTGTTATTTTAAGTTTTTGATGCAGCATGTTACTACATTTTTTATTTTATTATTGCTTAGTTTTTAATAAAGGTTTTACATATTTTTTACAACAGAAAAGGAAAACAACAAACAACCAAAAACAACAATAACAAAACGAGCAGTCGACTGAAAAGCACAGCTTTTTCCCACAAAGCAATTCTGGCAGTGAGAACATGACTTTATATTCATTAATTGACAGCAGATTAAGAGCAGCCTAGGAGAGGCATGCAGAAGTTTATATAGATGTGGGTAGGCACAAACAAGAGAAAGGAAAACGATTTAGTCAGCCATACTCATAAATATCTAATTGCTTTCAGAGACCAATCAACAGAATTATTTTTTAACCTCACTCAACGGGCTATAGTTAAAACTTAAAATTTGTGTTTTTCCCATGTTGAGTTTGTAACCAGAATACATCCCAAACCTTCCCAGCAAATCTAAAAGGGTCCGGATGGACTGGTCTGGATTCGACAAGTACAAAAGGACATCATCAGCATCATTTTATGAATACTAATATTTTCTCTTATTGCCTGTGCTAAAGGTTCAATGTAAAGAGCGAAAAGAGTTGGAGACAAGGGACGATCTTTCCAACTTTATACGGTCCGTGACTCATCCATTTATCTAGACTCTCGCGGTAGGCATTGAATATAATGTCTTAATACTGTTAATGGAGTTTTCAGCAAAACCAAATCTTTCTAGGACCAAAAACAAATACGTCCAGCTGACGCAATCAAAGCCCTTTTCGGCATCCAGACTAATTAGTACCGCTTTATGATTATTTTCTCTTATATTATTATGACCTTAGCAAAACTGGAAGCACCTCCACCTCAAATGCCTTATACCACTCAGCCGGCAGGCCATCTGTACCTGGAGTTTTGTTATTTTTTAGTTTCTTTAATGCCCTCTGTATATACTGAAGATGATTTGATACAAAAATGTAAAATTTGGATTAATCGCTCCATGAGACCCGTTGCCACTGATGTAAGTGCAGTTCTTGTGTAAATATCTCAGCCTTCCTCCCTGTATTCCTTTATTAAGAATGGCTTCTTGACAGCCATCCTTATGCTGAGACTTTTTCTGATGAGATTTCTTTGAACAGTAGATGGGTCACATGTACAAATCGGGTCCTGTGTCACATCTGCGCTAGTTGTTTTTCCATTTCTTAAGGAAATCTCTTCACATACTGTTGATCTATTGTAGATATTTCTTCTTCTTTAAGGCCTGCCATTTCTTCCTTTATCTTTCCCTTCTCAATTTCCTGTTGTTGCTGTTTTGTAGATATCATTTTGGGGGAAAATGTTAACATGTAGTAAGGGCTTGGCCATTAGTCATCTGTACTTTTTTATACTACATGGAAAAATGATTTTCTAAAAAATCTAACCCCCTGGTGCTTTTAGAGTCTAGTACTTGTATACAAATCTCATACAGGTTTTCTGTTTGTAGTAATCGTTCACTTGACAGAGGGAGCGCTGCATTTCGGTTCAGTTTAAACATTCTTTTCTTTTTTTTATGTCACTTTAATACTAACTGCCAGCAGTTTGCTCACCATGACGTCACAGCATGCAGGCTCCTACTGGGCCATTGGCTGATCCCACTTTCTTGCTCTCAGCCCCAGCTACACTCATTGTTTTGTACTTTCAGTCTTTACTTCCCGCTAGGTCATAGCTCCCAGTCTCATCAGTCTGTTAATGAACCGTGAGGTGAATGATTGGCTCTGGCTTCTTGCTAACATTGTGACGCTGACAGCATGGTGGTTTTTGATTGGCTTTCCAGTGAAAGTTATTAATACATAACAGCAGCTCCCAGAAAAAACAAACTGTAATTTCACTGAGAAGATACAAACAAAATCACTCAATTTGGGGTTGGCTGTTGAAAATAAATAAAATTTCTGGCAAAGCCAGAGCACGCACAATCAGGCTGGCAATTCAGAAAGGCCGTTATTGTGAACACTCAAGTAGTCGGGTTTGGATGTGACGAGTCTTTTGAGATGGAGCATGCAGGATAAGAAGGCAGGGAAAACCAGAGCAGGATGATCAGAGCTGGCATGCAGCTGATGGTGGAGGCAGAGAGAGAGTGTGGCGGGGCAGGCAGGTAAATGTTACTGAAGAGGTGCTGGAGAGTAGAAGCTTGGCTGCAGCAGGTGATGAGTTGGCCGGTTTAAACAGAAAAGAGAAAAATTAGTTCAGAGCAATAGACACGAGGAGCAAATTAAAACTAAGCCGAGCACAAGGCCTTGGCTCAACTACGACAATAGATAGCAGAATGACCTGGTGGAGATAACTGGAGGGCCAGTCCACATGCACTGCAGGATGATGAGCTGATGAGCCACAGATGCTCACATTTGTTGGAATAGCGTTGATAGAGCAGGAGAAGAAGAAGTGCCACATCGACCACGAACACACAAAGGCAGCAAGACGTACAAAGAAAACAAAGAGAAATCAAGGGGAGGGTGAAATAAAAATATGGGGTAAAAAGAAGCGGCACAGCCAGACTGACATTAGATCCTTTGGTTATTTTAACAAATGCTTCTAAACCACTTGTTCATGACTGTTTAGCTGAGATCTGGTGACTGTGAAGGCCATCAGATATGATTCACGTCACTTGCATACTCATCAAACTCTACAGGGAACCCTTGTTTCCTCTATGGTAGCACTTATTGGGCCTGTGTTTCTCCACTAATTAATTCATGTTTTATTCTAATTTGCCATCCATCTGTAGTTTTTCAGCAAGCAGACCTTGGAATAGCTACACTCTATGCTCTGAGGACTTGAAAACCATGGAGGTGAATAGGGCACTATTAAAGACATGCAGCTCCAGAATAAAGCCATGAATTCTTTCTTTCATAAATTTAATTTTAATAAGGTGCATAATTTTGCATTGTAGCTTGGCTGAACCAGCAGGGCATGTAGTGTATGTATCTACTGGGACAGCTCCTTTTTTTTCCCAAATAGAAGAGCAATAAAGAAAAGAAAAGAAACAAAGAAAAAAAGGCATTGGAAAAGCACAATAATATGCAAAAATGCAAAAAACATAAGTTCCTGGAATGGCCAGAGAAGGCTAGCTCTGTAAGTAGACTGTATATAAAAGATGGACATGGCTTTTGAGTTTGAAAATAAAAGTAAATGCAAGTAAATGCAGAAATGCATGACAATGTCTTTATTTCTAATGGCAAGCAAGTGTGTTTGGCTACATACAATATGTTGTTTGGTGTTGGTTCACTGCATTTTCACTCGCTCTTGAAAATGGTTGTGGTGTAAAAAAATAAAATAAAAAAAATCCTTTCACAACAGTAACCCTACTCATTGAAAAAACAACAAGGTTGGAATTGTTAGGGGGTTGCCTCACCAATAACATAACTCTGTGAGTCAAGATAAGCAGCTGAAGGACACCTTTCGCATAATGAGCCAAGCAGATTTGACACCCTGGGAATGAGAACCAGCTAGAATAAAACATGATGTTCATTTTCTAAACGATGGTCCACATAAAAACAAAAAAGGATGATAAAGAAGAGGATGCTTTGGGGCAGACCTTCCTTGTTACCTTGATTCCTCAGTCAGAGCTGCTCCTCGCTTGTCACGTCCGAAACATCAAATTTCCAAGGCCAAGATGCTCAGTACAGTGAATTTTTATTTAACCCAAGGCCTAACATTATACTCAGGGACGTGGGCCTTTTGAGTGACAGCTAGGTGCTAGTGGTCTTTTCCAGCATTAGGTTTTACACTACTATAAAGTAATTGGTCAGTCAGTGTCGCAGTTAGTAGCTGTGTCCAAATCCACGGGCCGCATCCTTTGGAGGCTGCATTTATATGCCGATTATGTCACAGCGACGCGCCGAAGGCTGTCCAAATTTGTAGACTCCTTCAAATGCGGCTGACAAATGCGTCCTCCTTTTCCCTAGATTTGAAGGATGGGTCAGGTGCATCCTTCGTGGCCCAACCTATCCCAGAATTTATAGCGCAGGCCAACCAATTCCAGTTTCCAAAAATGGCGGCAGCTACGTAGTTTTAATATTACTCTTTCTGGGTCACAAAATAAAGTTTTAACATATTTTCAGGCGAGAATGTAGCTCTGTAAACTTCAAATATCTGCTCGATTTATCATGAAATCACATATTTGCAATAGTGCTCCGATGTTTTTGGAGACGTGTTACCCAACAGCTCAATAGCTGACTGGGAGGTCAAGGCTCTCTAGAGCTGGTGTTTTCAACCCTACCGTGGTCTTTTGCTACTCAAGTTAAACATGATATATAAGTCACTTACATAACTTAAAAATGTTATTCTTTGACTTCCTTCTGTTTGGCTGAGATTAAAGTTATAGTTTTCACACAGCTAAATACACGTCAAACAGAAAACGGATTAAACAGAAGTGTGAGATGGTCAAGAACTTATGCCAATGTCGTGTTATATTTTAGATAGCAAGGAGCAGATGGCTGAGTTTATTAATCTCCCACGTAGACCGTGAATGCCAGGTCTTCCGAACGATACGGCCCCTGAATTTGGACACAGCTAATATCATTGTAAATCACAGATGACCCTTGCTAACCAAACAAGCTAGCCAGTGCTAGCATTAGTTGGTAGCTAATATCACAACTAGAGTCTTCAAGACAGCAGTCCACAAACTGACATCTACCTTTTACATTCAATAGTAAGTAAACCAGCTGAACAACTGTTTTTGGATATTCTTATTAAACTCTTGTTTCACTTTCTTACAGAAACAGCAGAAAACATCAATTTGCTATTCATATATGCTCCTACACGTGCAGACTTCTTACACCTCTCTTCCTTCTTTCTAATTCATCTGACCCACGCTCAGTACCAGCCTAGAGTAATGTTGTGTCAATTAAGGGAGCCTACTGATTTGCATCTGCCCAGCATCTTTTTGCCTGTACAGAAAAAAAAATCACTTCAAAACAAGGACATCAACTTGAGTAGCGTGTTGGCAGGTAAAGCTTTAGTCACTGGCAATGATGAACATTTCTGTCAAACCCACGACCCCGGCACTTCTTAAAAAAAACAGTTAAGTATGCATAATGCTCCAGCAGCCAACGCATATAGCAATAATGCTGAAAGGTCACAGAGAGACAAAGCACGTGGATGCGCATTGATATAGAGCCATTAGTCAGGCCTCTCTTGAGAATTCTCACTTAAATATAAAGCAGCCTATGTGACAAGCGACCGCAACAGCATGAACTCCCCCTTCAAAGCTGATGTGTCTCTTGTGATACACAATGCCCACCGCTTCTCAGCAGAATGTGGGGAAAACGGCAGGTCCTATGGGTTCCTGCAATTTGTCCTAATGGTTTTACATACCTCATTCAGTGAAAAAGTCACTTTGATTTACCTGAGCAGAGCCGGCAGCTGGGAGGACATTGAGATTTCAGCGGATGGGTGCCTTGTACGACAGCGATAAATAATCCAGAGGGTGTGTTTAACAGATAAATGGCTTTTTGCTTAAGTGCTATCCCTCCTGTGTAGACTGTGTGGGCCTGAAAGGGCTGCCGTGATGCCGTCCTACTCTGCGCACTGTTCATTCTCACCGCCTGCAGCTTTAATGCTCAGCTGCTTTGCTTTCTTATTCCTCTCCTGAGACCATTCAGGCACATACTAAGAAAAGTCCAACCTCCCAAACAACACACATAGTTAATAAAACTTTCAACACTTCATGTGCTAAACACTTGGCGCCTAATAGCTCTTTCACAGTGCTTTGACAAAATTTGTTTTGCCCCAAAATGCATCTCCCCTGGGATGAATTCTAATTTTCACACCAGGCAAGAAATGACATCAATTAAAGTTTTATTTCCCTATTGATGACTTTTGAAACTAAATGAAAAAAAAAGCAATTTCACTGTTTTCTTCTTCATGATCAGAAATGACAATTCTTGGGGGTAATTTTTATATATTAATCCATAAAACAGTACTTCCTTTAAGAAGTTCATCAAAGTCAGTTTTAGCCACAGTAATCCCCTCAGGGTATACTAATTCTCACAGAAAGCTAGAAAGAAAAATATTCTCATTTAAATAAGTGACTGTTTCTCACATTCTTAGTTTAATCAACTGATAAATCATTTTATTAAACTTGTACTAGCCCTTTGAGAGTAGACTTCACCTGGTAATAAATCTTTCAGACTTAATCAAGATTAATCTTTGAGAAAAAGGTGAAACTATGTGGTTGTCCCTTTGGTAAACAGTTAGCTTAAATGATATCTATAGCGTGCACAGCTTATGAGGGGTCATTTTACAGCTCATGTCTCAGAGATTTCAGCCATGCTAGTAGTTATATGAAGTTGTAATTCACTTCATGTAAGCATTCACACTTAGCTACATGCTAAGTGTGTGACATAAAAGACAAAATCCTGAGAGCAGCTTGGGCTAAGAAAATTTCTTATGAGGGCAAAACTATCACATTTACACACGACTTACCTCAAAGAATATAAGATCCTCAAAGAACAAAAAATACGTTTCCAGACACCATACCCAGCTAAAATGAGAATTTATTGGGAGAGCAGTCCACGCCTGTACAAGAGTGCATCAAAAGTGGCAGAGGATATGAAGAAGCAGGGTTACGCTGTGGAGCTGCCACACTGCGGGGACGTCAACTGGGAACAGGTTCTCACCCGAAGTGCACACTGGGAGAAAACGGATAGCTCACACTCCGAACGTGTCCTTGGAAGGCTTCGTGGATTTCTCAGACAACAAGTATAAACTATCTTGTGTTAAGCCTCACTGGACTAAGCGGCTAAAATACATGTTTTTGCTCTGTAAGTACTGTTTCCTAATCTCAGTTTATTATAATAGAGGAAGAGGTGTTTAGCCCTTCTATTGCGTCCTATTTAAGATTTATAAAGAAATGCCTCTACCATATGCTGGCATTGTACGCATTGCTCCCGTAACGATTTTACTTTATACCATTTTTTGTGTTAGACCTGTGTCATGTAAAACAGACTATGTTGATCAGGACCGAGAGAGATACTTAAAATGTTCAGAGACAAGAGAAAGCTGCTGGATGCAGCGATGGAGCTCCTACATATGGTAGGATTTTTTCTCCAATATTGTAAGAATGGACACTATAGAATGACAGGGCACTATAAAGCCCCAGGAGTGGAAGTCAAGGTAACATATGTTCAGTTTTTGTGGTTATTTTGTTCTTATAGTTCTATGTTCGGAGCGTCGACGTAATTGGTTGGAAATACCGGTATGAGTAACTGTGACTGTAGAGCAGCTTCATGGAATGTAAACGGACTTAACAACCCTGTTAAGAGGAGTGAAGTCATGTCTAAGATAAAGCGGGAAAAAATACAGATTGTGTATTCATTTATCATTTATCTCAAACAGAGCATGAGAAGTTAAAGAAGTTTGGATTCACAAATACATTTTACAGCTCTTTTAAAACAGGTAACAAAAGAGGAGTTGCGGTATTGTTACACAACTCCCTACATTTTGAACTTACCAGACAAGTAAAGGATAATGAAGACAGATATGTGTTAATTCAAGGTAAAATAGAGGGCAAAATGGTAACTCTTCTTTCAGTCTACCTACAACTAAATTATGATTTGAATTTATATCACTAAGTGCAGCTCTGAAGAAAGCTAAAGAGAATCAGCTAAATGGACTTGAAAATACACTAAAAGATTTAGAAAACAGACACAAAAAGACTCAATCTGACCAGACCTTGAAACAAATTCAGAAAATTAAAAAACAAATTCTTGATATATATCAGGAAGAAGAAGAGAAAAAAATACAAATTTTTGAGACAATCATATTATGAAACGGGGCCAAGGGCAACAAAATTACTTGCTAGAAAACTTCGTAAAAAGCAAATGACGCATTCTTTATGCCCAGTCCTTGATCCCCAAACTGGGAATTACAAAGTGACCTGGAGGGAATTGACTTGGCATTCCAAACCTATTACAAAATGCTATACACAAAACCTGCACAAGCCAATACAGAAGATATAAAAATGTTTCTTAACTCATTAGATTTGCCATCAATTGGTGAGTGTCAAAAATGAATGCCTAACCAAACAGATTCAGAAAGAAGAATTGGAAATGGCCTTAAGACAGAAATACAGTAAGAGATACAGCCATCTGTAAAACACAGTGGAGGCCATGATTTGAGAGTGCATTTGAGCCAGTGGTGTTGGGAATATTGTCAAAACTGATGGAAGCATGAGCGCAGATAACCATCATCAGATTTTGATCTGCCATCTGGAAAGCATTTCAGCAGTTTCACTTTTCAGCATCACAATGATTTCACAGACACTGCCAGTGCAGTAAAAGCATACCTGGATAGAAGAACATACTGAATGGGACACTATCAGTCATGGATTGGCCTGCCCAGAGCCCAGACCTCAACATTAATGAAGCAGTGTGGGGTCATCTCGACAGAGAACAGAACAAAAGGCAGCCAACATCCAAAGAAGAGCTTTGAATGTCTTTCAAGAAGCTTGGAGAACTATTCCTGAAGACTACTGAAAGAAGTTAGAAGAAGAGAGTTCAGGCTGTATCAAAGAATAAAGGTGTTTGTAGCTAATATCGACTTTCAAGCTTGTTAAAATTGTACAAACTCTGTGTATTTCCATGTGCACTTGAAAATGTTTCAGTTGCTTGCTATTCCACATTTTACTAGCACAATTTAAAGAACTGAAGTGCAGGTTTTGATGCATTAAAGGCCAGCCATTCTGGCAAGACTCCAGGAAGTCACAGGTCCTTGAGCAGAAATTAGGCACATAATTTTAACTCAGGTATGATAGATGTGCCCCGTTTTTTCCCCAGGTTTGTGCTAAGCTAAGCTAATTGGCTGCTCGCTTTAAGAGAGATAAATATGACAGTGCCGACAATGTTTTCATTTAAAGAAGTGAAAAATGGGGTCAGCATGAGTGTAAGAAACACTAATCATTTTTATCTTGTGAGTTCAGTCAAGTGCGATACATTCCCATTTCCGATATTTTTAAACATGGCCTGAAGGATGACACAATATGAAAGCAATCAATAGATACTGCACCAGGAAACCGGGTGAAAGGAGTCTCTAGGCACTTTGTGACATGCTATATTCTGGATCAATGTGTGATTACTGTCATTAAAAGACTTCAGTACAGGAAGCCTAACATGATTATAGTAGTTTATATTGATTCCAGATTCTATCAAAACACACCGTTGTGCCTTCATTCTGTCCTCCTTCGCTTTAGCCTCCATTCTGGCATCTTTGTGTCAGCTGACTCAATGTTCGATCTTAAAGAGATTCATTTTTGGCCTCTCTGTGACTCTGCATTCATCTTCTCAGTGTGCTCAGCGATGTAAATCTTGCCCTGAAAGACAGCGTGGCTCTGTCCTATAAATCACCCCTCTACTGAGAATTTCGTCGTCTTTTCGCAGTTGTACAAGTAAGAACCTGCCAGGTACGGCCACATTATTGTGTTATGTTGTAAACAGTATTATGTGATGTGGCGTCATATCAGTGACACAGTTCATATTGTCTGTAATGCTATTGTTAGCCACCTGTCATAAGTAACGGATAAAATTTGAACACAATGTGCTTATTTCAGTCATGTCTCCAAGTGTCTGGCCCTAATTTCTTGCTTTATTCTTAGTTGTGGCTAATTTTGTCTAAACAGCAGAAGTAGGCTAATGACTAAATCGTCAATAATTTACCCCCAAGTTTCTTTCTGCTTCTTTGAAAAAAAGCAGTGTCTGTGATACTCTTAGGAAATATACATTTTTCCAATATTTTGTTTTATGGATTGGCCACGTTTTATATGAATCGACTGCATATTTTCACTCTCACGTGGTTCTCCTGGTTGCTTGTGCTATAAATGCCTGGCATGTACGTGTAATGCAGAGAGAGGGAGAGAGAAAAGCTCAGCTTTAAAACGCCAGGACAGTCAGGGGTTTTTATGTCAGTAATTTCATTGTTGTGTCTTTGTTGCGATCTTTTTGTTTTTTTTCTTTTCATGACTACCTGTCACATCCACTTAGACAGAGGTGGGGTGCTTTCTGAACCAAAGTGCCCTTCAGTCTGCTCGACCAAGTACTCCCTGGGAATAAAACCAAAACCACAGGCTTCCACTCCATGAAACAATTCTCGCTGCCACTCCTCAGAGATCTTCCACTACAATCTATTGAATTTCAAAACAGACTGGCAGAGAGACAAAAGCTGAGGCCCTGATGCAACGTGTTTATTCCGGGTAATGAAATCTAGATTGCGACGGGGTCTTTGGCCATTTAATCTATCCCCCTCCCCGCGTGATTGTCTGTGGGCTTGTCTGCACATTTAGGCTCACTTCAAAGGGGTTCATATCCTGAAAGACTGCTGACAGCTGAAGTTGCCTTTTGGGAATTTGGAGATTCCGGGCCTTCTCACACTGACCCGCCACTTGCATTGGCAAACTCAAAGCAAAGACTTACTGACAGGCTATTCTAATACCGGGACAACAGAATGGAATATGTAATGTAATCAGCACCGGTAGCAAAATTGAGTCTAATGATCTCTCATCTTTATTTCACTTGAAAGACCGGTGTGCAAGTGCTTTATCTTGTGACAAAGCACAAGTATGTAACACATGGCTGTCCGTGCAGCAGACATACAACTCCCATGTATCTTAGATCAGGCTAATGCACAAGTGCGAATGAGACGCGGCGCTCTCCAACGAACACGATGTGCGCCGACGGGCTGCAGAAGCCAAATCCAACAGGAGGAGATGATAGGGTAAATCCACACTGTGGTTCTTTTCAGCGCCGCAGTGTGTCTCCGACTGCCTAATGAGGCCTTATTAATTCAGATCAGGGTGAATGATTACCTCATCATTCCCATTCTCCAGAGAGCTTCCACTCCCTCTATACTCTGCCCAGTATTTACAGCATGGTAATACAAAAGGCCGTCTCTAACCACAAGACTTGCATTTGCCATTTTTGAGCCCGAGTCAAACAATATGGGCTACGACACACCTCTAATATGGTCAAGTTATACATGTTCCTGTGGGATGCTGCAATTACTTGGAACTATTTAAAGTCTTCATAAATCACCGGTATCTGCTTTATGTATTCTCTTTTGGAGAGGCTGAAACTCCCACTAGCAGCAGATCTCTGGCAGTAAACACAGAAAACCCTCCCCATCTCTGTGCAGAGACTAGTTGCCTAGCAATGAAGTCTCTGATTTTATGGTCTTTGAGGCTTACATACACAAGAAAATGGCAGAAAAAAAAGGATTAGATTTAGAGTACTGTAACAGCCAGACTCTCACTCTGATTTGCAATGTTATGTGGACATTATCAGGCCAGTGGTCTTTAGATAATGACCAAAAAAAGGAGTACAGACAAAAATACTGCATGACCAAAATCATAATCCTCAGTGAGTGGCACGCTGTACATTGACACTGCTCCATGGGTGACAGAACCCTCGCAGCCTTTTGACAGAGTTAATGAAATATTACACAAAAGTTAATCTCTGAGGTCAACACAGAGTTTGTTGTTAATTACATTTGCAGTAATCAAATTTAAAGCTTCATGGTGAGGAAAAGGATGGGGGTAATAACACCAGCTCAAATCATTTCCCAGATTACCTCAGTGGATGTTAACATTTCCATGACAATAGGTGTTGATTGATTGATTGATTGATTGATTGATTGATTGATTGATTGATTGATTGATTGATTGATTGATTGATTGGTTTCAGTGTGCTAAAGGATTGGCAGGAAGATTTCATGAGTCTGGCCAAGCACTGGTTTGTAGTTCAACCATCTCAAAGACCTCATATTTAAATGACCTCTTCTGGTGTGTTTAAAACAAGCTTAAAACTTTCAGCTAACGAGTTGCTGATTTTTAACTTAGTCTTAACTTGCTTGTTAAAGATGCCACAATTGGGTAATCATAATAATCTTCCAAATGAAATTGTAAAAAAACAATGCAACCAGTCATGGTGACATAGAGAGGAATATTACTCAATCACTGTTATTACAGACAGTGACCAAAAAACTACATTTTCTAACGTTTTCTGTCAGAGCTAGTGTTGGGTAAGTTACTTTAAATTAGTAACTTAGATACATTTCTAGTTACTTCTATCAAAAGTAACTCAGTTACTTCAAGTTACTCGTTACTTTCAAAGTAACTAGTTACTAGGGAAAGTAACTTTGGTTTTACTCAGAATTCTCTTGTTAATGTGTTGCTTCCGTAACTGGATACCCAGCAAGATTGCCAGTCTTCTAGCTTGCTTACTTGCCACAAGTGCACTGTGCCACCTATCAATAGAAAGGAAAAGATAATGTGCATATTTCCACAAGAGAAATCCCACGCCTGGATCGTTGACCGCCGCCATGATTCTAGCCTGCTTTTTACATCCAACACAAAAACTGCAGTCGTGGTGGTTTCGATTGTACTCAGGACTCGGAAATTCCGCCTTCTGAATAGGAAGATGTAGGTAACACCAGACTGCAGATGAGCTGCATACAGCATACATCCTGGTGTTATTTATCTCTCAGAAACAGTTCATAACTTCCCTTCAACTCATTCATGTCACCTAAAAGGTAAACCTGTTTCTCCATCAGCTCTGATGATTCAGTAAGGACATCTCCTGGTTTCATCTTCATGTTTCCCTCTCATCAGATAACCAAACCGACATCATGACCAGCAGCTTTCACAGCTGTGTCTCCAGCAAACACCAGCTGATACTACACTGTAAAACCCAACAGTGCATCTTACTAAAAGAAGTAAGTTGTTCTTACTCAGTTCTGAAAAATAGTTAAAGTAACTTTCATGAAGTGTGTTAGGTAGACCCAAAAGTATACATATGTTATAATAACTTTATTGTAATAAGTACACATGATGTTTTTGTAATGTTTTAAGTACTGTTGCTTTAAACTGTTTAAGTTGTGCTAATTCATTTGTATTAGTCATCATCCACAGCCCCGCCCCCAGCGTTTTGCCTGGACTTGTCGGCCATGAGACACGAGTCTCGTCAAGAGAAATTTTGCAAGAGTGGAAAGTACAAGATAAACGTTATTTTTATGTTTTTTTGTTAATGCTTACTTCTAGCGTACATTTATCAGACTGCTTTGTTTTAGTTGTACTTTGTTGTAATTTATCAGACTACTTTGTTGTAGTAGCTCGTAACTTAGCTTGCCAGCACACAATTCCCGCCTAGCGCCGTATGGAGTCTGCCTTCACAATTTAAAAAATTAACGGTTGGTGGCTTGTTTCAATCAAATAGTTGGTAAGTAGTCTAATTTTTGCAAACTGCATGCCACAAAACCTTTGGTAAAATCAGTGTTTAGGCTTTTCTGACTCTGAACTTTATCAAGTTCAAATGTAGCCTACTTTTGACACAGTGAAAATGGTAGAAGATTTATTTAGTGTTCATTTTAAGAGTTTACTGGACAAGTTCACCTTCACAAATTTAAAATATGATGCTTAGTGGCATTTTAGTCGTGAAATAATTTACCTTTTCAAAGCTGCACTGCACCAAACCTAAACGTTTCTGACTCTGTACTTTCCAAGGGTTAGCCTATTGTGTACTTCACTTATGTAAAATTGCTTTATTATTTCATAACATTTAGAGTAGTTGACCAACCTGAATTGAAAATGAACTGTAGTTACTGTTTTCAAAGCTTGTGTTATCCAGGTTGACTGTTTTTAAGTGAAGTAAAAGTCTAAAAGTAAAAACTGTTCTGCTAGCTTTCTGTCCTCATGGCTTTGTGTTATTACAGTCTGACGATTGAAGGAGCAGTAGCATGCCGAGAGATCATCCAGCACTGCACTAAAGACAGCCAGTAAAGGTGATTTTAAAACAATTTGGCATCAAAATGTGGAATTGCAAGTTGTGTAGTTTTTCTACTGCCATAAAAGTCATGTTGTTGAAGCATTATCGGCTCAACCATGGTCAGTACTCCACAATTTCACCCTTACCCTGTCTCTACAACACATGCATGTGTACATTTAGTACATTTAATTCATTAAAGATACACATGTCAAGAATGCACACTCCCACACAAAGAAAAGACGGTTCTTATCTAGATTTGAATAAATATGGATTTTGTTGCCCTGTGTGTAATTTTAAGCAGCCATTTATTGAAAGCCAAATGTTTATCCATCTGAGGGGGCATTTAAAACGAAAAGAAACTGTTCCATGTCCTTTCAAGAACTGCAATTTTAAAACCAATGTATACTCAACCTTCAATGCCCACAAATGCAGAGACCACCAAAATTCAACAAGTTACAATGAAGGCATTGTGCAAAGTGTTATAAATGTAGAACAAAAAGATGACATGCAGCTTGATTCAATAGAGTCATCAGATGACAATCAAGTGGCATCCACCAGTGAAATCAGTGGAATTGAGGGTTTAGAAGAGCAGTTGCAATACAATCTGGCTGGATTTTTCTTGAAAATGCAGACCATTCTCCATGTGTCCCAGAGAGCAACACAGGAGATTATTGAGCATATTGATCAGTTGTTTTTGTTATCAGTACCTCTGGTTAGAAAATCAGTTGTAGATATACTGAAAAAGCACAACTGTACATATACGGACAAACTGGTGGATGAGATTTGTCAGGCAGTTTCTGATAGTAATGTTTTACATAAATGTGTCACATCTGAAGGACCACTATCTACAGCAAAGAGGAGGAAATCATATTACGAAGCAAATTTTCCATATGTCAAACCTGTGGAGTATTTAATTGAATCGTCAAAGCACACTTATATGTATGTGCCTATTCTCACATCTTTGCAATTGTTGTTGAAAAAAAATGATGTGCTTGAAGAAATTAAACAAGCACCCACACAGATTCCTGGACATTTCATGTCATTTTGTGATGGATCCTACTACCAGGAAAATGTTCTACTGTCACAAGAGGGACAGAAATTGTCAATAATACTTTACGTGGATGATTTTGAAATCGCAAACCCACTTGGTACCTCAAAGAAAATACATAAAGTTTTTGCAGTTTATTGGACACTGGCAAACTTTCCAGTTAAATCTCGTTCTGCTCTACACTGCACTCAGCTTGCTCTGCTGTGCAATTCCAATGATGTACGCCAGTTTGGGTATAAGGAAATGTTGTCACCACTCTTAAATGATCTGAAAACTCTTGAAGAAGTAGGTGTCTACATTGAGACTCTTGGTGAATGTCTTAAAGGCACTGTCTACTCTGTTGTGGCAGACAACCTTGCTGCCCATGGACTTGCTGGTTTCAATGAGAGTTTCAGGTCTACATATTTCTGTAGGTTTTGTCATGCCACCCAAACAGAAATGCAAACTGAAAATGCTGTTACAGGGAATTATGTAATGAGAACAAAAGATGCTCATGATAATCTTGTGCAAGAGCTTCAGAATGATGACATTGAGGAAAACTATGGTGTTAAAAACCCCTGTGTTCTTTCTGACCATCTCTCTTTCTTCCATCCTGTCACAGGCTTCCCACCTGACCTCCTACACGACCTGTTTGAAGGTGTCGTTCCAGTGGAGTTGGCACATTGTTTAAAAGGTTTGATTTCTAAGAGATATTTTACCTTAGAAGACTTAAACAGAGCAATTCTGCGCTTTCCCTACCAACATTCTGACAAAGTTGATCGCCCTCATCCAATACCCTCAAATTTTGCCAGGCGAGGGACCATTGGTGGGAACAGGCATGAAAATCATGCCCTTCTTAGACTGTTGCCTCTTCTCATTGGCTCCAAAGTTCCAGAAAGAGACACTTTTTGGGAAGTGCTAATGGATTTAAAGGACGTAGTTCAGCTTGCCATGTCTCATACTTTTAGTGACGAGACCATTCAGTACATGGCCTGTAAAATATTAGATCACAGACAACTCTTTCAGGAAGTGTTTCCTAATGTTCGATTCAGGCCAAAGCATCATTACATCGAGCATTACCCACACTTAATAAAGTGCTTTGGTCCCTTAGTTCATCTTTGGACAATGAGATTTGAGGGAAAGCATAAGGTTTTCAAAAAAATAGTTCATGACACTCACAACTACAAAAATGTACTAAAAACTTTGGCAGAGAGACATCAAAGCATGATGGCATTTTATTTGTCCTCATCAACGTTTTTCAAACCACCTGTGCAAACATCCAAAATGGAGTCTTTGTACATTTCATCATTACCTGCAGATACACAATTATTTATTTCAGGTATTGCTGACAGTAGCACAATATATGCAACAAAAAAGGTTACAATTAATGGCACAAACTTTGCAATTGGCATGTTTGTATGCACAGGTGCTTATGCTGCATTGCCAGAGTTCAAAGAGATTCTTAATGTACTGCTCATCAGAAACAACATTTATTTTCTCTTGAAAGACTATGACACTTATTACGTTGAGCACTTGCGTTCATATGAAGTAGCAGAGAATCAACAGAGGGGTCTCCGTCACAGTGTAAAATCTCTGTGCCAACTGTCTGACCACATGCCGCATGTTGCTTACAAGATAGCAAATGAACTCATTCTAACAACAAACCATTTCATTCCAGTGTCTGACTAAAGAAACAGAACTGAGACATCAGCTGATTCCACCAATTTCTGAACCAATGCAAAGGTAATTCATCTATTCAGTTTTTTTGTATTCACATAAATGTTTTTATATTTTTGCACAATTAATATTTTGCAAATAACTGTAAACACAAACATGTATTAAAATGCCACTATAATATGTGAAACCTGTCTGTTACAGAAATAACAAATTCAGATGGAGGCAACAGGAATATTGAAGCTAAGGGTCATCCTTGATAAGGATAACGCTGAAAAACTTATTTTGCCATCTCGTCCAAACAGTGTGCAAGCCCTCATAGATGCGATCAAATCTAGGCTAAATTTTACTTTTGACTTTCGGCTTCAGTTTCATGACCCAGATTTTGATAATGCCTTGTGTAATTTGGTTAAAATAGAAGACCTGCCAGCTATAGCATCTGTTAAAGTTGTCAGGTTAGTTGAGCTTGACCGGATTTCAACGAGCACTGATGACACAATCCTTCAGACTGATAGCACTGATACCATAGATTCACCAGAGCGTATTAGTAGATGGCCAGAAGTTTTTATTGTTCCGCCATTTTCTTATGAAGTGGAACATGTATTAAGAGAGGGTAATGCAGCATTTGATAAAAATGGGAAAGTAATTACGCTGACACGAGATCAAAAACACAACATACTTGAGACAATGGGGGAAGAAATCTACAAACTAAAAGCATACCCTAGTACAACACAAATTGGCAAGGCTGCAGAAGCTTTAGTTAGAAAACATCCCTGTCTGAAAGAGAGGAATTCTGACACTGGGTGGGAAGGGTGGAAGAATAGCCTGAGATATAAAATGGGAAACCAAAGAAAGAAGTTGGCTAAAGCTGGCATCATGGATGTTGCTGTGAATGCTGGAAAGCGCAGCAGAACAAACCCAGATGGAGCTTCACCAAGGGCCAATATTAAAAGACCTAGGAGAGGTGAGGTCAACTTCCTTCCTTCTTATCCTTCTGGAGAAACAAGGGAGACTCTGGAAACCAGAAGACTTGAGATGGTAGAGGAGTTCAAGAAGACCTCAGCAGAAAGAGACATCCCTCTCATTCATCAGCATATGATGCCCACTTTTGCCCTCCGGCGTGAAGAGATTGTCACCACTTCTCCTCCTGTATCAGAGCTCAAGGACAGATGGCCAGCACTCTTTCATGAGACACAGGTAAGTACAACTACATATATAACATTTGCTGTTCATATAGTATGCTGTGTTTTGCTTATAATATTTTTGGAATTCTCCTCAGCTCTACTTTGAATTTCATCGGATCACCAATCAGAATCTGCCACATGTGTTTTATGCTGCACTGGATGATTATGCTCCTCAGCTGATTGGACTTTACAAAAAGAGGAAAACTGGACGGGTCGGTGAAAGGATGGAGCAGCTTTTGTTGGCATATGGAAAACAGGTATTTAAAAATACTAATTATTATTCTGCTTGCTTGGCAGTTGCCATTGCTATGTTTATATATATATATATATATATATATATATTTTTTTTTTTTTTTTTTTTTTTTAGGACAAAAACGACATCTATGCAACTAGAACAGCAGCTCTGGCCGGCCTACCAATGTACCTCAAGGAGGATTCTTCAGAGATTTTCAAAACATGCAAGGTACTTGGGTATTACAATAATTTGCACATTTGAATTTAAAAAAGGTTGAAAGGAGTTTATAAGTCATCTGGACTTGGGTTGAAAGTTGAAGACGTGAAGTTGAATGACTTATAAACTTCTTTCATCCTTGATTTGACTGGATGAATGAAAAATGAACCTTCACTGTCAATTTAAAACATGTTATGATATATAGAATTTGAAAAACTGAAGAAAGGTGCCTGACCATTTGTATTTATACTTTTAACAGAGGTATTACAGATGAATAATTGTGCACTGTGTATTATAGGAGGAAATTGAGTTCTATGAAGCCACAATTGCTCTGGTTGCTGATGTCGATGAAGAGGAGGTGCCTGGAGGAGTTCCTTTCTCACCACGCCAAGTGTTCATAGTACTTGAAGATCAGGTTGTTATGACTCATCACTCATGGACTGATGCCCTGGTGTGTTTGTTTGGGCTAATCTATGCTCTGCATCTGAGCTATCCTGAGAAGTGTACTGGCTTTTTTGAGTTCATTCAAGTAGTGTTGCTGAAGCTAGACGATGAGAGAAAGCAACTAAAACCAAAATTGCAGACACTAAAAAATGAGCTTGTGTAGATGATGTTTGTTTTTCACTGTCAGTATAGTCGTGCTTTTTCAGTTATCTGTGAATGGCTTCAATAGTTTTATTTGTTCAGGGTAATTAGCTTTCTAAAAAGCAATGTGGAGAAAGCTAAGAATAAGGAGACAATCCATATTTGACGTTTTGTTTGTGATTGAAAAAAATCTTTACATAGTGTGTAATCTTAAGCTTATTTCTAAAAACACCTTTTAGTTACATGGAAATCTTTTGGAAGATAACTGATAATTAGTCAATATGTACAGTATACTTTCAAGCTTTATTTTTTAATTGTGTGATGAGTGCCAGTTCACTTGATTCGAGGTCTGGGCAAAACTGTTGAGAAGCCACAAATACCTTTGAGAATATTTTTTGTTAGTTCAGCTGTTTTCTATAGTTGCATTGCTGTAGTGCATCTGATTTCATTATTATACTAAATGTTACTCAAAATTGTGATTGTTATGGCTCTAATTGCCTCTAGACTATTGTTTTTTATATGATGTACACCTAAATGTGTGTTTTGTATATTTAATTGATTTTCAAAATGCTACAAAAAACATTCAAAATTCCCTAAAAGCGCAAGTTTTAAAATGCCTAATTATTTGTTTGTTTGATAATGGCTTTAGCAGTCATAGGTTATGACTCAAAGTATGGTTGTATTCATTCTGTATTTTCTCTGCAGTTAAAGTTAATAAAAACTGAATGGAAAGAACAATAGCTTGGTTTTGTGTTAATAGTACTTGAACCATTTGGTGCAATCGGTTTCCCCAAATGGATTAAGTTGTTTAAATACAACTATTTAAGTTAATTTAACTTAATTTGAATATGAGCATGTAACACTTTAAATAAGTTTGAATAAATACAGCATCTTAGTACAACAAATTTAATGGTTTAAGTTAAAACATACTAAAAACAATGAGTAAATAAACATAATGCATTTGAGTTACATTATCATATTTGCTTTGGGTTCTTGGGACTCTAATAAAGTACTTAAATAATCCAAAACTGTTTAAGTTATAAAACTTGAATCAATTGGTGCAATCGGTTTCCCCAAATCATTTGAGTTAACTTAACTGGTCAGGTTTTACAGTGTAGAAAGTAAATTCTAACAACAGCTGATCAAGCTTAAACGTGCTGCTGTTATTTAGCGCGACCTCCGCTGGTTTCCTCTTTCTGGCGCAAAGTGGGCGATAAACAAACAAGAGAGAAAAGCCGATCAGCTGATCATTGATCAGTTTCATGATTGAAGTAGAAACAGGAGAGGGAGGGGGGAGAATGAAACTGTGTTTCTTTTCACCTCAATACGAAAACGCGCAATATTTTCTCTGAATACGAGACGATTCCGTTTTTTACGGGATGGTTGGCAACTCTAATAATTAACCTTATGAACAAAATAAAGTTCAACATCAGTAACATCATAGCACCCACCCAGCTGTATAGAAACTCTGTTATGCTAGCTAGCACGCAGTACGGAAAAAGTCAGCATAACGAAAATAAACTACACCTAAACTTGGTATCTGACCCAGATAGACTACAGGTCTTCTTACCTGAAGTTCAGTTCACCTGATACTCGGACGGGCGGCCGCTTCGGGTCTCTCCTCTTGCCTCCCCTTTCCCTCATCCACCTGCTGGCCTCCACCACTTGCTAATGTTATTGAATCTGTAGAAGCGATAGCCACCACACGAAGTAACGAATAACGAGTTCCTGGTTTTGGCATAATAACTAGTTACCATGCTCGTTACCACAATAATAACGTAGTTACTGTAACGTGTTACTTAATAACGAGTTAGTCCCAACACTGGGCAGAGCATTAGCGGTTTTTCAAAATAAACAGGTTTAAGCTAATTAATTGGTTTATACTGGGAACAGATTATGATAAAATAAATTCTATTGTTATTCTATTAAAAGCCTTCATTTTCTATGCTAGCATATGTGTCTGTGTATATAAGCACCAAGAAAAAGTTAAATTAAAAGTAACTTCTTTTTTTTTGTTGCTCTTAAAGAAAAAAGCTATTGATGTTGACTGCTGTGGATTAGCTGTATTTGAATGACCTGTGGTAACATGGTTATAGCTATATAGTTTAAATTTCAACCTTGAAAAGATAGGTTGAGATTTTGGAAGATTGAAATAATGTAGTGATTCACTAACTTTACTTTTCTCTGTCAATAATACAGAATTGATTTTTTTAGAATATTTTTTTAGTTTAGGCAATGGGGAAAGCAAAAAGGGACATTTATAATAACAATAGTTATGACATGGTATCAGTATGCATGCTACTATTCCTTTTGGCTTTTCTGCTGCTCTATACATATAATACCTTTATTAGCTTAAAAATGTTTATCATCATAAATTAGAGTTTAGGACCCACATCCAGACACAAGGAGACAGGCAATCTAAACAAAAAGCAAGCTTTGGATTTTGGCGGGTGAAAAGTCCATCAGAAAAGCAAATGGAAGCCACCACTGTCTCGAAACACTGAGAGGTGAGTGCAACAGACACTGGGGAAAAGGAAAATCAGGACTTAAATACACACAAGGTTGTTAGCGGAAGTGGACACAGAGAGGTAACGAGACATAGGTGACAATAATCAAAGACAATGAGAGAGGAAGGGAAATAAACTAAACATGAGACACTAGAGACAAAAAGAAAAGAGTTGACTCAGAAGGATAAGATGGGAGAAAAATAATGGTCTCATTTTTTCAACAAGACACTGCTCAAGAAGTCTTGTGCTTTATTCAGACAAAACTTTGCAAACTTAAGCCATCCTGCCACGTTGATTTTAGCAAGAAGAAACTTTCAGCTGGCAACACTTCCGAATACGTTTTGTTCAGTCTTGAACTTTAACATTTAACATGCCAACTGAGGCCTGTCGAGACTGAGATGTAGCTGTTGGCTTTTTTGCAGTTTCTGTGAGCATTGCTCGGTCTGACCTTGGGGTTAGTGGGAAAATTGTGATATTGTGTACACCTGAATGCTCTAGTCCAGCAAACTGCCAAAACGTCAGCTTTTATAGAAGTGCTCACACTCGCCGATGATCCTTTGATCAAGTGCAGCTGACTAGCAGCACCTGTGAGCTTACGGGCAATAGGGGTGTACTTAGTTTTTCACAGGACTGCATATGTATAAACATGCATCTTCACTCTGTATTCACATGTGAAGCTGATGATCATTGCAATAATATCGTGCTGATTCATTAATGAGTCAAAGTTATTTTTGGATCTCAAAAGGCGTTACAATAAAAGACAATGCCATCAGCAAAGAGAGAGGTTTGAGAGGAAAACAGTTAACCTAGCATCAATCATATCTTTTGAGTTTTCCCTTCTTCTTGCTGATGATTAAGTAAGCGAAATTAGAGCTTAATGCTCACTAAAAGACTATCGTACCGCTAAGTTCCTTTGCAGTAACAAAACAAAAGCACGCTGAAGTATCGGAGATGCTTCTCTTCTTTATCTCATCCCAGCCTATCCAGCCTCTGACGGAACGGTGAGCTTGCAACGCCAAATGACTAGAGCAGTACTGTACAGCAGATGATTTGAAAATGCACTTTATGTGACACGTACCAGAAGAGAGCGTGAGAGTGCCTGCTTTGAGAAAAGAGTCTGCTGATGTTCTCCTGCATTTTTAATTAATTTCATCCTTAAACTTCACCCCCACTGCATCTCCCACTTGCCAAAGCTCTTTAGCAAGCGAACCACTGGGAGAGATGCTCCACATAGCATGGCTCCTAAAAAAGCTGGAAGATGACACAGCCCCTTTCAACTGGAACCATATATAATCAGAAGTGTGTGTGTGTGTGTGTGTGTGTGTGTGTGTGTGTGTGTGTGTGTGTGTGTGCGTGCGTGCGTGCGTGCGTGCGTGCGTGCGTGCGTGCGTGTGTGTGAGAGACTTGTACTTTTTGACCAGAAAATAACAGGATAATGTTCAGGTCCTACTTTTAATAGAAATCTTTTAAAATATAATTATCTCTGTATATACATGACCTCGTCTTTGGACAATCATTGGCTTTTGTATGCTTTAGTTCATTAGCTTAGCTACCAAATCTGAATGCGTTCCATTTTTGCAGACTATTTTTTCAAGCATCAAGAGGCACATTATTCCCTCAAGAAAAATATGTCTCTTCTGTTTACTAGTTAAGAGATTGAGACATGTTTCAGAGCAGATATTGTGCCTCCTTTTCTCCTCCTTATGGTCTATTTTTGTTGGCAGCATATCTCTGTCTCTTTGAGCACAGACTTTTTGGATAATCTTCCAAAGTGTACTGTAAAGTTTTTCAATTGATTTCCTTCCTTCCAGTTGGCCTCGTTTGAAACTTCAGCAGTGTGTATGTATGTTACTCTGTGATTTAGTCACATAGAATTACCAATGGCAACCTTAAGGGGAGGAATCAAAGGGGTTATTTTTACTTTTTTAACCAGCAGTGAGGATTTCATCTTCAAAGGTATGTCCTTGCAGTCTAGCTGAAAAAGAAGGTGATGTTTACGGAAACGGATCAAATTTTTAAATTCAGTATTTTCACATTTTGAGCCAAGTTTGCCGCCAGTATATCTAGAAGGTGTTATCATCATACCAATGCGCTGGCTTAGGTTTCAGCTACCTCGAACATTTTATCTCTTTAGGTGGAGACAATGGTGAGAGAAAACTTGGAAGGAAATAGATGAATATTAATTTACGATGTGTGACAAGAGCAACACTATGCAATTTAGTAGCCATATTCCCAGGATCCCACCGACCTCCCAGGTAACAAATGGTTTCCTCTCAATTTAAAACATAGAGTTCTGCGCAAAAGTCTTGAGTCACCACTCATTTCTTTATATTTTCCTTCAAAGGAGACAGAATATTTAAAGTGGTCTTGAACAAAAGTTCTTCAGTCTTTAAAAGGTTTTTGCTCTTTTTTTCACTATTTTTCAGTCATCCTGTGTACGTGACCATTTTCAGAGGAATGTTGCTTTTATTTTTGTTAAACCACTAAATACTGTCCCGTGAATCATTAAAGTATAAAAAAGGCATCAAACTCAATGGAAGAGGCAGTGTTTTATCCACACTTAAAAGACACCTTACCAAAGAATAAAAACCTTTGCAAGGACAAATCCAGCAAAGACCTCATACAGGATCTGTGAGATGCCTGTGGCATCGTAGTTTATCCATCTACTGTTCACTGAAGCCTCATTAACAGAGAAATGGTCTCAGATTAATGTCACGGTCTCGCTGGCAGACCGTGGGGATGTGGGGAAAGGAGGACCCAAAATGCAGGACTGCCACGGGTCCGGTGGCGGCGGAACGGTTCTGGTGGCCTGCCACGGGTCCGGTGGCGGCGGCGCTGCTCCTCCGGCGGCCTGCCACGGGTCCGGTGGCGGCGGAACGGTTCTGGTGGCCTGCCACGGGTCCGATGGCAACGTCGCTGCTCCGGTGAGCAACAGCGAGGCGTGGCACATGGTCTATGACGCGCCGCGCCGCGGCTGGCAGCGAGAGCTCCTCCGGCTCGCCGAGCTCCTCCGGCTCGGGCATGCTGAGCTCCACAGCTGGCGACGCGGGCTCCTCCCGCTCGCTGAGCTCCCGCTCGGGCATGCTGAGCTCCTCCGGCTCGCTGAGCTGCTCCTGCTCGCTGAGCTCCTCCGGCTCGCTGAGCTCCACAGCTGGCGACGCGGGCTCCTCCCGCTCGCTGAGCTCCCGCTCGGGCATGCTGAGCTCCTCCGGCTCGCTGAGCTCCACAGCTGGCGACGCGG
The DNA here is from genome assembly GCF_041146795.1 of Maylandia zebra. Classification (NCBI taxonomy): domain Eukaryota; kingdom Metazoa; phylum Chordata; class Actinopteri; order Cichliformes; family Cichlidae; genus Maylandia; species Maylandia zebra. The sequence continues at coordinate 10,092,350 of NC_135186.1, forward strand.
GCTCCTCCCGCTCGCTGAGCCGCTCCTCCGGCTGCGACGCGGGTATAGATGGTCGTTGATCCGGAGGTGAAGATGGCGATGCGGAAGCTGCAGGTGGCGAAGATGACGGTCGAGCGGGTGATGTGGACGGTGAAGTCGAGAGTTCTGCGGTCGCTGCAGTCTGATGGGACGCTGGTGGAGAAGTAGCTGCAAAGGGCGGAGGTGATAATGGTGCGGCAGCTACTCGTGGTAGACTGGACAGCGATGTAGAAACAACAGGCGGGTGACATAATGGCAGGGTAGTTCCAGCAGGCATATCAGCCTCCAACTGAGGATGAAGACGAGAGGCTGACTGGACTGGCTGTGCTACGGCTACAGGCTGGGCAGCTGGCTGTGCTACGGCCACAGGCTGGGCAGCTGGCTGTGCTACGGCCACAGGCTAGGCAGCTGGCTGTGCTACGGCTACAGGCTGGGCAGCTGGCTGTGCTACGGCTACAGGCTGGGCAGCTGGCTGTGCTACGAGGTTAGCTTTCACACAGTCCCGTGAATAAACAGATGAGGTGAATGAAGATGAATTGTCCATATGACTCACCACAGCCGGCTGTTGGAAAGTTTTAGAGTCTGACTGCGGTGAGGCACGCCGGCGGCGCAAGCGTCGCTTCTTTAACGATGCCGGGGCCAGCGTATCAGGCTGAGGTTCCACCAGCCGGCCGGACAGGAGAGCAGCTGTGTGATTTTGAGCTGCCGGTCCTTGGTCTGCTGACTCAGCAGGTGCCGCAGAGGTGAGTGGAGATGTGGTGAGGTGCAGAGGGCGTGTGAAACGTTTCCCCCGCAATGGAGGGTCCAACAAGCGAGCTGCAAGCGACGGCGGGGAGGCTATCAGCCTATGAAAAAAGAAATAGGCAGCAAGGGCTCCCAGGGAGGTTGCCATATCCTCCTCGCCCGGACAGCCCAAACCAAACAGCTCAAAACAGGAACTTTCCCTCAGCGTGGTTATAATCGAAATTAGTCTTTTAATGTCCAAAAAGCTCACAGATGAGGTGATTGATGATAAGAAGGAATCAAAAAATACGACCTGCATGTGTCTCTGATGTGGATCCGCCGCCTGGATAATGCTCCGACAGTATTTCCAGAGCTGGGCGAGCAATTCCTCCTGTGAGACGGTCCTTGAGTCCGCTGGGCCCATAATGGCTGGATCGTTCTGTCACGGTCTCGCTGGCAGACCGTGGGGATGTGGGGAAAGGAGGACCCAAAATGCAGGACTCTACAGTGCAACAGTGTTTATTTACAGTGGTGACAATCCGAACAACAATAAATCCCCCCGTGCGATCCCAACTCCCGTTCCGTGTCTTCTCCTTTATCCCGTGCTCCGTGCTCTGTCTCCGTTCCCTGTGTACTCTCCGTGTGCTGCCTCCTGGTCGCCACAATTCCTCCTGAGGAAACACGCATACCAAAGGCAGCCGTGAGTACAAAACCTAACAGTAGACTTGCACTAACCTTGCACAATACACTTAAGACTGACGGGAAGTCACTCAACGATCCAGCGTCGAGGAGCTCTCAGCCACACTGTTTTGAAGCTCCTCTGACGAGGCTTGATCGGCGCCAGGTGTGTGTGGATTCCTGGGTGGGACCGGTCAGCTGGCAGGGCCACACCCACCAGGCCTAAAAGTGCCTGCCACGACCGCACCCTCACATACACAAGCACACACCCCTAAACACCTGACAGTACACCAACACGGAAAAACAGGACAGCAGACACAACCATAATAACAACAACCACAATAATGATGATAATAATAATAATAATAATAATAATAATAATAATAATAATAATAATAACTACAATAGTAGTCCACACTGCTCACGGACCCCGAATCTCTGGAACTGGGTCCGTGACAGTACCCCCCCTCTAAGGGTCGGCACCCGATGACCCAAAAACAAAAACAAAACAAAAACCACAGTACAACCAACCCCGGGCGGGCGGCGGGGGGTCCCGGACGGAGGGCCCCAAAACCCCAGTTCAAATGTCCAACCACTGCCATGGTGGGAACAACAGTTCTTGCGGCCGACCCAGTGGACCGCAAGCAGGCAAAACTCGCTACGGGTCAGGCAGTGGTGGGAAAACAGTTCGGGCGGCCTACCTCCAATCCCATGATGGAAGCGGAACGCTTCAGGCGGCCTGCCACGGATCCGGTGGCGGCGGCGCTGCTCCTCCGGCGGCCTGCCACGGGTCCGGTGGCGGCGGAACGGTTCTGGTGGCCTGCCACGGGTCCGGTGGCGGCGGCGCTGCTCCTCCGGCGGCCTGCCACGGGTCCGGTGGCGGCGGAACGGTTCTGGTGGCCTGCCACGGGTCCGATGGCAACGTCGCTGCTCCGGTGAGCAACAGCGAGGCGTGGCACATGGTCTATGACGCGCCGGTCGCTGACGTGGACGCACTGGACGTGGATGGCGTGGAGGCCGCGCTAGACGTGGAGGTCCCTCCGGTTCGCTGACCTCCGGCTGAGCGGGTCCCTCCGCGGCTGGCAGCGAGAGCCCCTCCGCGGCTGGCAGCGAGAGCTCCTCCGGCTCGCCGAGCTCCTCCGGCTCGCCGAGCTCCTCCGGCTCGGGCATGCTGAGCTCCACAGCTGGCGACGCGGGCTCCTCCCGCTCGCTGAGCTCCCGCTCGGGCATGCTGAGCTCCTCCGGCTCGCTGAGCTCCTCCGGCTCGCTGAGCTCCACAGCTGGCGACGCGGGCTCCTCCCGCTCGCTGAGCTCCACAGCTGGCGACGCGGGCTCCTCCCGCTCGCTGAGCTCCCGCTCGGGCATGCTGAGCTCCTCCGGCTCGCTGAGCTCCACAGCTGGCGACGCGGGCTCCTCCCGCTCGCTGAGCCGCTCCTCCGGCTGCGACGCGGGTATAGATGGTCGTTGATCCGGAGGTGAAGATGGCGATGCGGAAGCTGCAGGTGGCGAAGATGACGGTCGAGCGGGTGATGTGGACGGTGAAGTCGAGAGTTCTGCGGTCGCTGCAGTCTGATGGGACGCTGGTGGAGAAGTAGCTGCAAAGGGCGGAGGTGATAATGGTGCGGCAGCTACTCGTGGTAGACTGGACAGCGATGTAGAAACAACAGGCGGGTGACATAATGGCAGGGTAGTTCCAGCAGGCATATCAGCCTCCAACTGAGGATGAAGACGAGAGGCTGACTGGACTGGCTGTGCTACGGCTACAGGCTGGGCAGCTGGCTGTGCTACGGCTACAGGCTGGGCAGCTGGCTGTGCTACGGCCACAGGCTGGGCAGCTGGCTGTGCTACGGCCACAGGCTGGGCAGCTGGCTGTGCTACGAAGTTAGCTTTCACACAGTCCCGTGAATAAACAGATGAGGTGAATGAAGATGAATTGTCCATATGACTCACCACAGCCGGCTGTTGGAAAGTTTTAGAGTCTGACTGCGGTGAGGCACGCCGGCGGCGCAAGCGTCGCTTCTTTAACGATGCCGGGGCCAGCGTATCAGGCTGAGGTTCCACCAGCCGGCCGGACAGGAGAGCAGCTGTGTGATTTTGAGCTGCCGGTCCTTGGTCTGCTGACTCAGCAGGTGCCGCAGAGGTGAGTGGAGATGTGGTGAGGTGCAGAGGGCGTGTGAAACGTTTCCCCCGCAATGGAGGGTCCAACAAGCGAGCTGCAAGCGACGGCGGGGAGGCTATCAGCCTATGAAAAAAGAAATAGGCAGCAAGGGCTCCCAGGGAGGTTGCCATATCCTCCTCGCCCGGACAGCCCAAACCAAACAGCTCAAAACAGGAACTTTCCCTCAGCGTGGTTATAATCGAAATTAGTCTCTTAATGTCCAAAAAGCTCACAGATGAGGTGATTGATGATAAGAAGGAATCAAAAAATACGACCTGCATGTGTCTCTGATGTGGATCCGCCGCCTGGATAATGCTCCGACAGTATTTCCAGAGCTGGGCGAGCAATTCCTCCTGTGAGACGGTCCTTGAGTCCGCTGGGCCCATAATGGCTGGATCGTTCTGTCACGGTCTCGCTGGCAGACCGTGGGGATGTGGGGAAAGGAGGACCCAAAATGCAGGACTCTACAGTGCAACAGTGTTTATTTACAGTGGTGACAATCCGAACAACAATAAATCCCCCCGTGCGATCCCAACTCCCGTTCCGTGTCTTCTCCTTTATCCCGTGCTCCGTGCTCTGTCTCCGTTCCCTGTGTACTCTCCGTGTGCTGCCTCCTGGTCGCCACAATTCCTCCTGAGGAAACACGCATACCAAAGGCAGCCGTGAGTACAAAACCTAACAGTAGACTTGCACTAACCTTGCACAATACACTTAAGACTGACGGGAAGTCACTCAACGATCCAGCGTCGAGGAGCTCTCAGCCACACTGTTTTGAAGCTCCTCTGACGAGGCTTGATCGGCGCCAGGTGTGTGTGGATTCCTGGGTGGGACCGGTCAGCTGGCAGGGCCACACCCACCAGGCCTAAAAGTGCCTGCCACGACCGCACCCTCACATACACAAGCACACACCCCTAAACACCTGACAGTACACCAACACGGAAAAACAGGACAGCAGACACAACCATAATAACAACAACCACAATAATGATAATAATAATAATAATAATAATAATAATAATAATAATAATAACTACAATAGTAGTCCACACTGCTCACGGACCCCGAATCCCTGGAACTGGGTCCGTGACAATTAAGGGTGGCTGTCAAGACGTTAGTCATATGTGTGCCAAAATTTATAAGAGCTGGACTGAAAATCAGGGGCAACAGGTTTTGTGGAGTGTTGAATCCAAATTTTAAAGTTTTGGATGAAATCATCATCAGTATGTAGGAAGGACATCAGGAGAGCAGTACAACAGTGTCTGCAGCCTCCTGTAAAACACAGTGGAGGCTCTGTCATGGTCTGGAGCTGCGTTTCAACCACTTGGAGATGTTGTTACAACTGATGGCATTATGAACAAAGAAAAGCACAATCAGATTTTCAACAATTTTTCAACATGACAGTAATCCCAAACACATGTAATAAAAGCATATCTGTATAAAAAAAACACACACTGGAACATTATCGGTCATGGATTTGCCACAAATGCTCCATTGAAAATCATTGAAAATACCATTTTTGATCCCACATTTATCTTGACATCAAGTAACGCATGCCTTTATGTTAAGATTTTATTTCAGACTACTCGCCTTCAATTTTTAATTTTTATATTTGCCCACTAGGTGGCACTACTTTTTAACCATTCAAAGCATGCAGTTAAATATCACACTTTTTTTTTTTATTTCTCCAAGAATGCTACTGAAAGGATAAGTGTGTGCCACTGTTGAGATTGGTCAATGGTGTGTGAGTGTGTGCACAGGCATCTGAGTGTGTGTGTGTGTGTGTGTGTGTGTGTGTGTGTGTGTGTGTGTGTGTGTGTGTGTGTGTGTGTGTATAGCACTTATGGACACTTATGCACTTAGAAGGCCACGTCTCTGCATCATAGAAAACAAAATTGGACTTTATTTTGGCTCTCGCTCAGGTAGTTTATGCTGCTGCCCTGCAGCCATGGTAAGAAGTATGAGCAGTGCTGGAGCAGTCATTTTGGAGATAGCAAGACTTCACAGCACACAGGAGGCTCTGGAAATGATCGTGCACTCCGAGTGTGAAGATGCCGCCTCATCCTCCTCTAAGGACATGAAGGAGGCCTCCGACGAAGAAACAGACCAGCTAGAGCATAACTATGACTCATTTGAAGGTGAGAGTGGAGGGAAGATGGTTGAAGCAGTGACAGGATGGACTTCTCCATCTCCATATTTTGGCCTCTGACAAAGACTGCAACGCTCTGCTATGTCCCAGCAGCCAGAGGTTTGAGCCCGGGACCTACACACCATGCCACCCGCTATGCACTGCTGCTGATGGATGAAATCCTGCAGCAAATTGTGGCCATGACAAACCTGTATGGGAAACACTGGGGTGCTCATTTTGGACAGTTTACAGTTCAAAAAAAATCAATCAATTCAAATCTGCAGGGTGCTGCTGCAAGCCCTTCTCATCAGCAAATGTAAGGGCAGTTTGACTTTTGCATGAACAGAATAAAAAGAGTTGGGAGCACCATGTGGAATTTTATATGCAAAGACCACAGTGTGTTCATTTGCAACTTCTGCTCCACCGCTGCTGGAGTCCCTCTTTTTTAAAGGGTTAAAATCCAAAAACTATAATATTTAGTAGATTTATAAATTTTTTAATATTTGATATTTAGATTTCAGGCTGAAGTAGTTTTAAAAGACTTTGATTTAAAATGGGAAAAAATATCACTCTATAGTGGTGGAAGGTGGCATTTTTAGGCTTTAGGGTAAAAAGAGTCAGGATTTTTAAGGATCAGCTAAGATATGTTTAGAGGATTACTTTTCATTTGTGCTTCCCTGATCCTTGATTTATGACTAAGTTAGTCTGGTTGCCCTAAATCAAACCTTGTCACAAGGAGAGCAGCTCCAGTGTCCTCTACAGTACAGTTCTCGTTACGTAATACCATTTCTGCTGAATAAAATGAATGTTCAAAATGCATGCCCATTTCACAAAATGGTATGAAACTTAATATTAGAATAAGTTGAGGAGGTTTGGTAGAGTAAGTGGGTACCGTAATGGACTGACTAAATTGGGACTGAGGCCTTCACAAGTATCGCAATGCAAGGTCAGCTGCATGTTGTGTGTGTGTGTGTGTGTGTGTGTGTGTGTGTGTGTGTGTGTGTGTGTGTGTGTGTGTGTGTGTGTGTGTGTGTGTCAAGACAAGAGCGCGTCTGGTCTTCACACTGCAGTAGATCCTCAAGTGAAGAAAGAATCTCATTTCCTCGTGGCTGAAAGGCTCGGGATGAACTGATGCGCAGAGTTAGCAGCCCATGTAAAATTGACCATGAAAGTCGCTCATTTCAGATCAAAGTCAATACAGCCCCTCTTGCCTTGCCTGTTCAATGGCTTCAGTGCATTAGAGGTTGCCAGAAGGCTTAGAAGTGTTCTCTCTCAAAGCCATACCAGTGACCAGTGACAATGAGATAAGGGCTCCTCCTACGTAATGGAGAGGTTGCAGATGGACATATTTTGTACACATCAGCTTCAACCATGTCCCAACGTAGAATGACCGGATGGTTAACTAATGTTAGCCACTACTTAGAGCAAATTAAGCAAGCAGGTAAATGAAGAGTTAATTTTAAATAACAAAACCAAAGATAGACTGTGAGTTCAGGATGTCTCTCTCCAGTGGAATTTTACCTCCGTTTCTCCGTTTTTTTTTTTAAATGAGAGAATAATGAATTATGGTTGAAGTGTGAAAATATTTATGCACAAAATGAGAATAAGATGAAACAAAATCATTCAATTCTGTTGAAGGGAAATGATGCTTGTCCACCAAACTGTTTAGAGCAATATTGTGCTTCCAGAATAGATGCAGACACTGTTGGTGTATTTACTTTGCAGTGTTGTGAGAAATGAACAGAAAAGAACTTTTTTTAAACCTTCTTTGATGCTTTCAGAGTACCGCACATGGTGGCCACAAATGACAACATCCAGTCCCTGTGGCAAAAGCAAGCCAACGCTGAATGTAAAAAAAAAATCAAAATGAATAATTTGAAAGTGACAAATATTTATCTGCAAATCTACAAAGAAAACGGGCTTATCATTAAAACATAGGATGAGTTCTTTTTAGTCCAGTGGATTAAAAAGAAATTTTCTTTTTTTTCAATTTGGCAACTGACTAAAAGAATCACAAATATCCCGCAGGGTAACAAAATCGTTTTAGAAAATGACATGAGAGCTGTTAAAATGCATGAGGGTCTCAAAAGCTGCACAAAAGGAGTGTCATTTCGAAAACAGAAATGGCATGGGGAAATGAACGCATAGGGCTGTGCAAAATTGAAAGCATACAATGATCTTGACTAAGACTTCTGCTCTCTTTACGGAACTGGAATCTCTCCAGGTTCCCAGCAGCTGGCTGCATTTGCCTTCCCTCCATGTAAGTTGAGGCTTCTCACAGCTCTTCACAAGCCAAGCAATTAAAACATAGATACACTTAAAGTATGTCCCTTTAAATTGCCTGAAACACTTTTTAAGCTAATGTTCTAAATATCAGGAAATATTTAAATATTAACAACCAGCTGGCTAATTAACTTCAATTTAAAAAAAAAAACAACTCATTTATACCAACGTTCTTGCAACAAACTACAAAGTACTCCTGACTTCAATGGACCTTGGAGAACCTTTACACCAAAGCATGTCTGTAATACCTCACTGCTTTCTTCTTTTTTTTCTGTTCATCAAACTTCCTTCATTTCTGCATCACTGACTCGATCAGCATTTTGTTTGTTTCCACTGTCCAAAATGTTGAACAGGAAGCTAGATTGATTAATGGCATTTCATTTTTCCCAGCATGCAGTGTGAGAAACCCTAGAGTTTTCTGATATATGTCCTCTAATTAGAGCAAGCCAGCTAATGAGCCTCATTTGGGCTCGGAAAACTAATAAAGGAAATCTAACGCGGAGGTGATGCCCCGTGGCAATTAGATAAGTTACCAGACAAGCAGTATTTTTGTTTTCAAGAGTGCTTCTTGGGGCGCTTCAATGCCAAAAAAAAAACATTGTTAAGTGTCTTCATTACCTTGAGATGAATTTGTCCGTTATAGGCATCAATTGATCAAGATTGATCGGGCTAAGGAAACTGATGAAACTCCAGTCGGCGTGCCTGGCTGTAAGAACAGCCTTGTTAAAAAGTAAAATGATGACCGTAATAACCTGCTTCACTTACAGGACAGTTAATTTGCTGAATTTACACCAAATTACATGAACAGCTGTTGTCACGTAAACTACATTACACACCAAGAGAAAAATCCATTCTACTTCCGTTGACTGATGGGTTAAGAAATCACCTGTATACATTCATATGCCGTAGCCTCCAATAGGTAGGTATATGCATTCACCAGCCACCAGTTAATACAAGTATCTAATCAGCCAATCACATGGCAGCAACTGGGTGCATTTAGGAATGTAGGTCAATGTACGGTAGAAGTTCAAAACGAGCATCAGAATGGAGAAGAAAAATTTAAGTGACTTTGAACGCCACAATGAACGCTCTTTAAATATTTCAGAAACTACTCATCTCCTAGGATTTTCTCTCAAAACCACCTCTTGGGAGAAAATGAGCAGCAGTTCTCCAGGTAAAAAAATGCCTTTTTGATGTCAGAGTCCAGAGGAGAAGGAGCTGACTGCTTCAAGCTCATAGGAAGGCAACAATAACTTAAACATTACAACCAAGGTATGCAGAAGAGTAGTCGTAGTATCAGAAGACCACACTGTGTGCCACTTCTCTAAGCTAAGAACAGGAAACTAAGGCTACAATTTGAACAGGGTCAACAAAACTGCACAAGAAAACATTGGAAACGCATGTCTGGTCTGATGAGTCCCAAGTTCTGTGGAAACATTTGGATGGGAGGGTCTGAATTTGGTGGAAACAATTCAGTTGTATTTATATAGCATCAAATCACAACCTCAAACACATCACCTCACAGCAATAACACAAAGGGATGGATCCATGCTGCCTTCTTGGTGCTGGTGGTGTAATGGTGTGGGTGATGTTTTCTTGGCACAATTTGGAACTTACAGTACCAACTGAGCATTATTTAAATACCAAAGCCCACCTGAGTATTGTTGCCGACTGCATCCACTGTATCCCCGTAAGCCCACAATGTTGCTTCTAGCAGAATAATGTGCCAAGTAAAAAAACTCAGATTATCTCAAACTGGTTTCTTAAAAACAACAAGGAGTTCACTATTTTGTCACTGGGTTTCAGTCTAATAGAGCAGGACATTCACATCATGGATGTGAAGCCCACAGATCTGCAGCAGCTGTGTGATGCTGTCTCATCAACATGGACCAGAATTTAGTTCGAATGTTTCCAGCACCTTGCTGAGTCTGTGCCATGAAGAATTAAGGGGGTTCAACCCAATACTAGCAAACTGTAACTAATAAAGTGTTGAATGAGTGTATTTTTAAAAAATGTTATCTTAATGTCTTACATTATGATTGACACCATGTGATTTAAGGCAGGGAAATATACTTTATCGAATTTAAGCCTCATAAGTGATGCACATTGATACACCTGCCCTGTCAAACTGTTCAAGTTGTGGTGTTCTTTGTGAAAGCTTCATAAGTGCTATTTGAGTGCAGTAAAGGGTCAAATCATGTGTAGTTAATATTAAAGTCAAACATAATATTTTTCCTTGATTATTTGGTCACATCCATATTTTAGTCAATGTGTGCCCTAACCAAACAGCAGTGGGAGATTCTATCATTGTTTTTCAGACAACAGAAAGGTAGGTATGTGTGCCTGCTGCATGAACTGGTGAATCTATTGAACAGAATATATGAATATGCAAAATCTGAAGGCAGGGGTTTTGTTTTTGTACTTGAAGCTTTCTGGTTTAGCTTTGTAGTCCAGGTTTAACAGGCCTATTACATGTGAGCAGGCTATGGCTGCTTGAAAGTAAGATTTCAGGTTAAGAGCAATAGAGGAATGCAGTGGCCTAAATGCGATCTTGAAGGTACCATAGTTTGAATTTGTTGAGCATGGTGTAAGACACTGACTTGTCACTTAAAGAAGATTTAAGTGGGAACACAGTAAAAAAACAAAACAATAATAACCAAATTTTTTGAATCACTGTGAAAAGCAGTTTATAGGTTTGGGATCAAATGCTGCTCTGTTACCACACTTCTTCATGAGTTGATCATTGAGAAAGGTTTCTAACTGCTTGTTTCATTCATGCCAATTTCAGTTGTCACTGGGCTTCAATTCAGAATTACAATTTTAAATCTTTCCTTCATGCATTTTAAGGACATGTTTGAATTCACTGAACATATTCTAGTATTATCTTTTTCAAATAAAACAGTTGCTTTATTTTATTAGATTAAAACAAAGCCACCCACGCTGGGCAACCAGGATTTAAAAAGAGAAGAAGAATTAGAAGAAGAAGAAAGTTTCTATGCTTGGTCCTAATTTGCTGCCAAGTACATTTCACACTGGTGGTGTTACAGATAATAGAACATAGATTAGAAAACTGATTAGTCTTCGGTATTTATTGCTGATGAAATTCAATTAAGAAAATTAGTTTCACTTTAATGGTTCACTTCATGTCTCCTTTATCATTGAACAGTCTGACCTAAATGTATCAAATTTCAAGTTTTGGGGCTTTAACTTGCTGCTTTTAAGTGGCAGCGTTTGTCTATTTTCCAAAAAGAAAAACAGATCAAATGAAACATGCCTCCTTGGCGTTTTATGCACCACAGTTGTTATACACGCTGTCACATCAGGTTGTTTTAAGTGTGTTACAAAACGACCAATTCTATCTTCTTCCTGTATAGCAAACGAGTTGTGCCAGTCGCAGACACTGAATAAAGCTGAAGGCCACAGGAAGTCTGTGGCAGGGCTGTTGTGGCTCTCCCACTATAAATCCTTGAAGGATTACCATCACAGTTCAGGCAGGTCTGATGTGTGTACACTGTGTGGCACCAGCAGAAAAAGTCCAGGACATCTTGAGTTTAGAGAAGGCTGATGCTAAAGCTTCCTGAACTGATTGCTGCAGGGCTCACTTTTGCTCAGCACCATGGTGGCGAGGGACAACATAATCCTCTCACTGTTGAATGACTCAGTACGTACTTCTAAATGCGTTTGCGTCATAAAAAATAATAGATCAAATGCACAGTCTTCCGTGGTGTTCGGTTTCTTTCGCTCTAGGGCACTATATGCCGGAGAAATGCTGACTTCTTCCAGCGCAGTTTTTTGTTTTGTTCATCTTCAGAGCAAACACAGCAGTTCCATCATTTTTCCACATCTGTTCCTCGCGTTTCAAAACAATATGAAAGCACAAGGGAGGTTGATCACTGGAGTGTGCCGTTATATTATAACAGATAAAGGATGGGAGAAGTCTTAGAAGCTTTTGCAATACAATGAGATATGACCATGAGAGTGCAGTCAGAGTCACATTATGATTTAGACTTTGTGTTTGTCCAGAGGAATGCAAAAAGGTTTTTTGGCCCCTTTGGGGGCACATCTTGCCCCAAAGGCATAAGCTTTGTGAGATATGCTGGGACAAAATGATCAAAACCTCCGCAGCTTAAAGGGGAACTCCACAGATTTTACACATCAAAGTTTATTTACAACACACTGCATATATGCATGTTGTAGTATAAAGCCTCATGCGGTTCTAGAGAGAGCTACAGAAAACATGTCAAATCACATCAAGAGGCACTACAATTGCTTGAAGAGGTGTCATGTAAGTGCTAACTTGTAATATTGGGGTGTGGATTTAGAACGAAGCAAGCATGCCCGATGTCTGCTTGGGGCTAGGCTCACGCTACAATAGCCTGCTAGTAGCACAAGATACACAAATCTATACGTGTAAATTAACACAAATTGCTTTATGAATAATGTAAGTGGGGAATTTCTTGTTAGTTTTTTACATTTTACACTTAAGGCATAACTCGAATTGATCTTGAATTTGAAGCTTAAATTCCAAAAGAACCGAGGATACCCAATATCTTGCTTAGGGCTATGCTCAGGCTACATTAGCCTGCTATTAGCATGAGATACTCAAATTGCTTTGTGAATAATCCCTGAGAGGGGGGGCGTCTACATTTTACACTAAAGTCATAACTTGTAATAATCTTGGGGCGTGGCTTCAGTAAAAAGCAAACACACCCAACATCAGGCTGGGGCTAGGCTCAAGCTACAATAGCCTGCTATTAGCATAACACACAAATATATATCTGTAAATTTGGTGAATTAAGACAAAGTGCTTTGTGAATAATGTTGCTTTTTTATTACATTATCATACAGCAGAAATAAATAACACCATCATTCGTTTAATGATAGGTTTCTGTCTAGGTATAAAATTAAACTTTCTATCTGGATCTTTAGCAATGTAAAAGTGTTAAACCCCATGAGCGCATCCTTAAAGCACAGGTCACATGAATTTTCTGCTTCAGCAGTTTACATTTCAAAATCTGGCAACAGCTTTACAGCAAGCCTTTTAACTAACCAGCAGACGCTTGAATATGGCCCTCGTTTCTTGACAGATGTGGGACGATGATTCTTGCTGCCACTACCCGCCCCACTTTCTTCAATGACAGTTTGTTGAGCAGCTTGAACAGAGTCATTACAATAGTCCACAATGAGACAAAGGCGTAAATGACTGATTCACAAACACAATAGACAGTAAAATGGAAATATTACTAAGCTGTCAGTTTTTAAGTCAGTTTTTTGAGATTTTTCTTGTCATAATAATCCCTGCTGTACAATACCTCCTGACACCATGTTTGTTTATTTTAGCTTCATTACAATAAGACTGAATGCACAATACTGTGCAAAAGTATTGAGTCACCTTTTTTGTTCTTCATATACTACTACGAAAATGCAAAATGTGTCTAGTAATTTATTGCAATGTGCAAGCACACATGGAAATACAGAATATCAGGAAAAGACAGAGTTTGTAAAATTCAAACAAGCTTAAAAGTCAATATTTGGCCACCACTTGCACACTTTTGGTATGTTTTGGAAGCGCGATGTAAAAGAAATGCAAGCTTATTTAATTAGATAGAATAGTAAATGTGCCATTTAATTCAGCAAAAACGTGAAAAACATGTATACATTTATGTTAAAATAACAAACATTAAACAATAGTTTCTTTTTAATGTGTTTGTGCATTTATTTACCTTTCTGTGTAATTTTGTATTGGTGTCAGTTCATTCGATATTCTTTGTCTTTCGTGGTTTATTTTGAAAGCAATACTTGTTTGCTGTCATTGTGGATTTAGATTATGTTTTCCCCCTTATAGACTGTGGGCCACACTGGGATCATGTTTCATTTAGAGCATACTGTGCTGATGACAGCATATAAATGTAAATTAATCATTTGCTTTGAATCATAATGTAAATGAGTATAGGACTCTCAAGTCAAAGAGATTTATATTTTCAGTATATTAAAAGCTATTTGCCCTTAAAAATCAGTTAAATCTACATTTTCCAAAAAAATAACGATTGTGAAAAAACAGCAACACTGTAACTGACTATCAAGGCCAGTAGGCAAAGCTAACACCAAACTCGCAGGGTCTTACTTTTTAGCATGTTGTTGCACCATTACACACAAAGTACACAAACATTATGTCATTATTTACTGGCGAAAATGAGCTTTACAAAATCTGTTGATAACAGCGCCAACAGTTATATTTACAGGCAAAGCAAAGGCATCTAATTATAAACAACCACTTAGTTTATATATAATAGACCAGTGTGCATTTAGACCTGTTGAATGGTAGCAGAGCAATAAAAACTGGGCCCTGCACTATTAATCAATTCTAACGTCGCTTTCCGTTATCTGGATTCTCTTACCCTAATGCTAACAATCAGGATAAGCTGGTTGAAGCTGGTTATCACCTCACTATGTGGTTTCACCATAGTAAAGTACACATACAGTACAGTTAGAAATCAACACAGCTGCTGCAGACAAAATACCGATGTGAGTATAAGTGAGAGTGAGAGGAAAAGTGCTGTGCAGTAGTTTAGTATTAAAAGAACTGCATGAATGTGTGAGCGATTGTTTTGCTGCAAAACTGGAGAAGGCCTGATATATAATAGGCTATTTGAAGGCAGGAGGGGGAAAAAGCCAGCAAAATATTGACTCAGCTGTCCAGGTGGCTTGCCTCACACAGCCTTGCAGATGATGAAGCTGGATGTGGTAAAGTCCCAGGCTGGCATAGTTATATGTGGTATGTGGTCGCGAGGGCGGTTGAAAGTACTGCCAAATACTCAGACAGCGCTGCATAAGGCTGACGATAGGGAAATGAAACATTCAGTTCACAAGCAGCAGATCTGGTGGACAACTGCACACACACCCAAAACTCACAACATTTGTGGCATATGTCTAATGACTGCTTTTCAGAGTGGCCACTTGTGCGACAGTCATGCTGTTTAATCATCTTCCTTAAAAAATACTTTTTGTCCTCAAAATTTGAAAGAAATGGCATATTTCTTTCAAATTTTGTTTCATTGTTTCAATTGTTTCATCTTTTACTTCAACTTGGGAAAAACATGAGTGAAAACAAAAGGACCGTGCTTCTGCATTTCATTTCCATAAACCCAAACACTTGGAGACCTTAGCTTGCATGTCTGGAAGCAAATGGGGGGAAATCTGGAGTGTTGCATGCATGTAACAAGCTGTACAACAAATGTCCCCATTTCAGCTTCAACAAAAAAAAATAAAAACAAACAACAACAACAACAAACAAAAGCTCTGCGGAGTAGAGTAAACTCAAGTCATGTCGGGTAATTTGTTTTGCAGGCAATACCCCAGCACAGCATACCCCAAATACACGACAATGCCATTGTAAATCAGAATCGAGCAATCTGAATTGCCCATCCAAATCTATTTGTGATCATTTTAAGGAAAAAGAAACATTTGCTCTGATGAAAGCATGTGGAACAAAAAAGAAATGTCCAAAATGATGATTTGTGTCCCTGAAAAGACCCTCATTTCATACAGATGCAGAAGCTCATATAGGGTGGCATGAGTAATCTGACATCACAGCTTGACAGGTTGGTTCAGTTTGGGGTGTTGCTGTTGTTATTTTAAAAAAACACACCCAAAAAACAAACTGTTACTTTGTTTAATTAGTCTGTGAAGTAAGTAATTTGCTACACTAATCGTCTCACACACGGATACAAACCGCTGTCCTAAAAGGGACATTCAGGATGTATATGACTTATTTCTGACTCAATAAAAGAAGAGTTAAGACTTTCTTCAGTGTCATGTCTATTTTAAAACTAAAATACAACATGAAGTTAACACAAAGGAGAATCTGATGAATGAATAATTTGTAATTATTCATTCATCATCTTCCAGGAATGGTGATGCTGTTTTCCAGAGAACTGCTTGGTCAGTAGGTGGTGATTTCATAACTGTTGATGTCTGATATAGGACATAACCTTCGGAGCAGGCTAGTTCTGAAGCAATAGCTCCCATATCAGTATACCTTAGTAAGACATGATTCACCTTCCTAGCACCCAGGGTTGACCCTGAAGTTACCTGGATAAGAAAAAAGATCCTTCTTTGTAGTAAAGGCCTCTGATCATGCACCACACCAACAATAGAAATATGGCAACAGCTCGCCAGAGCAGAGACAAAAGGTTAAAGAAGAACAAGACAGTACAGAAGGCTAAAGGTATGTAAATCAGCTTTAATCTTGCTGTAGCTGTTTTGACCTTGTACATTTGTGTATAAATGCTTGAGAATTCATTTTATGATGAGTCATAAAAAACAAAGAGCACATTCATTATTTCAGTATAACAAATGGGTCAGGGTCAGGTCCCCAGGGCTAAGCATCCAGGATTACCTGGAGAAACAAAGCAGGAGTTCTACAGAATACAGGAAAATTACTATTTTTATTATTGAGTATTACAATACAACAGAGAAAGTAACAAAAACCCATTTGCTCACAACAGACCGATATATTGTCATGGTGTGCTGTGTGGCACTCAAAACAGCAGCTTTAATGCTGGAAAATGTCACATCCAAACACAAAGCAAAGCTGGGGCTAATGTGATATAATGAGACACCGGAAGCAAAACAAGATACACTGGCATAGGGCACGGACTATCAAAGTAAAACAGGAAACACGACACATACGCAAGGACAGACTCAGAGACAAGGGTTTCACACTGAGATATGACTGACTCTGGAACAGAGGGAACACCGAGACAAGGGTGGCCAGACATGAGACGTGGGACCAGGACAGGCACAGAGAAAACTTGGGGACAGAGACTAAACACAGGCTAAGAAAAATATAAAGGAAGGAAGAACTAAGATCAC